>NC_081408.1:680480407-680752907 GCF_030272615.1 Cryptomeria japonica | reverse complement strand
CTAGCCCTGACCCCCTAGTAGTTTTTTTTTGGCCCATATCCTCGAAACCTCACAGGCTCAGTGGCCTCATTTTGGCTTTTAAATTTTTGAGGGACTCAAGTCTTAGACGTAAAAATTGTAAATTTCCAAAGCATAAATATTAATGATAATTTTTAAAATTCCAGTTTGTTTCAGATTGCCTCTTAGAGTCTTATGGATATAAAAATGCTTTCTATAATTCTATTTCATTTTTATTAATGAAAGTTTTTCAAATGCCTTTTGTCTATGAGCTACATTATTTCAATATTTTGTTAAACAATGGAAATAAATTTAATACTGTGATCTTTTTTTATGTAATGCTCCTTCCTCTATATTTAATATAAAAAAAAATTCAGTTCATTCCATTAATTATTTGTACGTTGATTATGGTTGATTATAATTTTATAAATATATAGTTAAGATTTGAACTAAAACTCCAACTTGTTGTTGAAGTTTTGAACTAGTGCATGTGTGGGTTGGTATTGGGTACATGCTATGATTTATAGTTGAGATTTTGTCATAATGAAGAAATTTGAGACATTTATGAAGGGTAGATGGGATCGCTTTCATGGAAGAGAACAAAGGGCAAGGATGCCCCAACTTCACACAAAATTGATCTGAAGTAGGATTTAGTAATGATAACAAAAATGACATCTGAGCACTTAGTACCAACCTTAACGGGAACTAGAAGAGTAATAAAACCTATAGTAGGACAAGAGAAACCATCTAATATCTTAACCACTAAATCAAATTTATCATATCAATATGTTACTTCATGCAATTGTAAAGTATAAAGATATTCTTAACTTATTACATTCACCATACATGTTGGATCAATCATCAATGAGAAACCCTCATGAGAGTATGTCTTTAATCTTTGCAGGTGATATATAGACTTATAGTGGGCCATCGGGTGTTTCAAATTTCAATTTCCAATAGTCTCACTAGGATCAAAGGTAATGCATATTGCATAGGTCCTTAGGAGTTGCAGGTTTATCAATAAGATTCACCAGATTATTTATCAATAAAATTATATTAAATTAAAATTTATATTAAACTAAATTTATGTTGAAATTTTATATATAATTTTAGTCTTTATTTATTTATTAAATTAAAATTTATATTACACTAAATTTATCTTGAACTTTTATATATATTTTTAAACTATTTTTAAAAATTATATATCGTAAACATATTTTTAAAGAATTTTGTTAAACTTTAAATTAATATTTTAGATTTAATATTGAATGTTTTCTTTTTTATATTAAGCTTTTACCTTTCAAATTGTATATCAAAATTTTTATTTTTATTTAGTTATTTGTTTTATTCTAGAAACTAAGTTTCATGTTCTATACTATTTTTGAATTTCATATTTTTATAAATGATATTAACCTTATATTTTTAATAGTTATCTCAAACTATTGCACATCTTTAAATGTCTCTTATTATGGAACCGACGACATCTGACAACGGGTACCATCGTCCGTTGGATGACCAAAGATCAACGACTTAAGGTGGATTTCGACACGAATGTGGGAAGTGAACACATTTGTGAGAACTTCACCTGGAATTGAACGTTTTAAATTTAATTAAATATAATTAAGTCTATAAGCTCTGTTTCAGGCGAAAGTTTAAAATGATTAAACATACTTAAAAAATAGTCCCAAAAAGTGACACGAGTATGGTGACGTGCTCAAAAAATGGCAGAAGTCATGGGACCCATGACATCTGACAACAGGTACCATCGTCTATTGGATGAGAAAAGATCAATGACTATGGGTGGATTTCAGCTTGAATGTGGGAAGTGAACACATTTGTGAGAACTTCGCCTGGAATTGAACGTTTTAAATTTAATTAAATATAATTAAGTCTATAAAGCTCTTTTTCGGGTGAAAGTTTAAAATGATTAAACAGACTTAAAAAATAGACCTGAAAAGTGACATGAGAATGGTGACGTGCCCAAAAAATGGCAGAAGTCATGGGACCCACAACATCTGACAACTAGTACCATCGTCCATTGGATGAGCAAAGATCAACGACTTAGGGTGGATTCTAGACCAAATGTGGGAAGTGAACAAATTTGTGAGAACTTCGCCCAAAATTGAATGTTTTAAATTTAATTAAATATAATTAAGTCTATAAAGTTGTTTTTCGAGCGAAAGTTTAAAATGATTAAACAAACTTAAAAAATAGACCTGAAAAGTGACACGAGTAATGGTGATGTGCTCAAAAAATGGTAGAAGTCATGGGACCTAGGACATCTGACAATTGGTACCATCGTCTGTTGGATGAGCAAAGATCAATGACTTAGGGTGGATTTCAGCCCGAATGTGGGAAGTGAACACATTTGTGAGAACTTCACTTGGAATTGAACGTTTTAAATTTAATTAAATATAATTAAGTCTATAAAGCTGTTTTTCAGGTGGAAGTTAAAAATGATTAAACAAACTTAAAAATAGTCCTGAAAAGTGACACGAGTATGGTGATGTGCCCGAAAAATGGCAGAAGTCATGGGACCCATGACATCTGACAACATGTACCTGTAGCGTCGTAAATTGTACGCACTTGCTAGGGTGGTACAATTTCACACCTAGTTTAGCACCCGCCTTGGCGCATTTTGCATTTTGCATTACATTTCCCCTTTAGCACTTAATTAATTAAATTAATTAGGTCTAAGGTTCTATTTTATCATCTCCCACATCATAAAGTTGGCCCCTTTCATTAAAGTGTGCCCTTTTCATTTTATTCCTCCTATACATCATTTAATCAAAAACCCTAATTAGGCCCTATTTCGAACTTGGGGGCTTGGTTTCGGGGGTCAAAACATCTCGAAATCACCTGTAACTTCGGGATTCTCTCTAAAATCATCATATCCGACGGCCCTGAAAATTTGGTGAAAAGTTGTCGGGACCATGGCGCCCGGAGTGCAACATGGTCCCGGACATTTTTCCCGAAATTTTAGGAGCGCGATCCAATCATAAAATAAAGCTTAACCCCAAGAAATTGACAGGATATTCAATCGCTAGGTCGGCTAAAAGTCAAAATTACGACCTAGGGTTTCATATATAAGAGCTCTCTTTCTTCATTAGAAAGGATGCGAATTTTTGGTTTTGAGGGACCTTCTATGCAGCGAAAGAGTAGATCTTTGAAGACTTCAACAACATTCAACATCCTTCTATCAAGCATTTATCAATTTCATTCATCCATTTAGGGCTTGGAAGACATTGAAGAACAATAGGAGATTACCGACTGAAGATTGGCTTGTACTCCTCCCTTGAGGGTTGGGTATGATTTCATGTTGTTTTCATGTCTTTGCATAAGCTTCAATATATCCTTTATTCATGCTTTAGATCACTTTGCATCTTGATTTAGAGCATTTACATTATCATTTACAAGCAATTAGGGTTTACTTTCTAGGTTGCTCTAGTTTGCTTTCTTGCATTTAAGGACCTTGCACACACACTAGGTCTGCACACACAATACATTTTACAATACAACTTGGCTATTCGTGGAGGTGGAAATCACCGAAGCGGGGGTTTGACTAAGGCAAAACCCTATATAGCCGCCCATACCCTTTTCAGATATAAGTGCAGATTTCAGGATTTAGACGACGCCGCAAGTTGCAGATCCGAAAGAAGCAGACGGAGACCGAACTTCACACCAAATCTCAGAGCAAAAGACCAGGACAGGGGCGTGGGGCGCCCTGGTCCTGCCAGGATAGGGGCGCTGGGCACCCTGGTCCCTGGGACAGGGGCGCTGGGCGCCCTGGTCCTCCTGACAGACAGCATTTTTAGCATTTTTGACAGCTTTTCCAGAGTGCAAAACAACAGTTTCCGAAGCAGTTTCAGGGGCAAAATCAGGACAGTGGCGCCCGCGCCCCCGTCCCGAACATTTTCAGTCAGATTTTAACTCCGGGTACACATTTGCATTCTTGTCTTATCCTTGTATTTACAGCTTTCCATTGTCTAAGTTCAATTCTGCAATCTTGTTGTTAGTTCATACTTGCACTTTGGGGTTAGGAATTGAACTTGCATCATTTCATCTTTCAATTACAACAAAGGAATAGAAATCCTAATAGGTAGCCCGTGGCTCTCTCTTCCACAAAAAGAAGTAGCCAATTGTGTGATACCTCTAGGCTCTTTCGTATTCCACAAGTGTGTGGTTGAAAGTGAGATTAGGGCATGTTTGCTTAGTGTCACTTTTTCTCCCACACAGTACCATCGTCCGTTGGATGAGCAAAGATCAACGAATTAGGGTGGATTTCGGCCCGAATGTGGGAAGTGAACACATTTGTGAGAACTTCGCTCGGAATTGAACGTTTTACATTTAATGTCCTCAAAATTTATATTGAAGTAATGAATGTTTTGTCCTTCGGCATCAAATAGTTATTAATAATAATTAATAAAATTACAACATGATTCTAGATATTTTTCCCTTTAGGTATTACTTTTGTACTTTTCAGAGTTTTCAAAATAAGAAAATCATAAATTATAATCGTATTTCATTTCATGGACAAACTAGTAAATCAAGGGAGATTCAGAAACAACTACTAGATTGAGGAATGCAAGTTGCAACAGAGACTAGTTGCGCCAATCTAGTGAAATAGAAATTCCGGATAAAATCTAGAACACCTACATCCCGCCTTTTTTTGCTTTTTTTAATCTCATGGTTCAATTTGAGGGTTAGCATTTTCAGGTTTTTATCTAGCATTATTTTGAATTATTAACAATAATAGCGATGGGGAAAATGGGAAGCAATAGTTCAACAAGAAGCCAAGTGAAAAAAAATGTACCTAACCAAACTGGTTAAACACCAGGTTTCACTGATGAATACCATGATATTTATGACCCTTCTATCCATGGTGAAAAACATAGCATAGATATTAGATATGCATTATCTAGTAAGGCAACATATGCATCCACGGTAAAATTTACTGTTTTTAACCCAATGTTAAAACAAAGAACAAAAAAAACCGCATCGTGGGATGCTAGATTGGGAAGCATGGTGTTACCTGAAGTATTCCCTTGCCCTAATTTTGTCATGGTCTACACCAAAAATTATGATGAAGATAAAAAAGCAATTGTCAATAAAAATATAAAAAAGGATATTCTATCCATAAACGAGGGAGAATTTGCTCGTTTGTTGAGCCTAGGATTTGAAGCACAAACTCAAATGCCCAAATTGACCTAGGAAAGCTGGCAAGGAATTATGAGAGTCTCGATCCAAGTCGCAGAGATTCATTTATCAAAGCTCTAATAAAGAGTGGTATTCTGTTGGATCAGAATCATAAGCCTCCTTATGATTCTAACATTTTTGTTCCATGGGTTGGGGATACTATTTCCTTGCTATCATTTTTCTTGGGATTGGAAAATGATAGAGAAGTGGGTGCAAGCCTTCTTGAAATGATTTATAATATCCATTATGTAGGTCAGCCAGTAAGATATAATTTTATTGAGCACATTTTTCAATCCATGAAAAAACAATTACTAATGATAAAAAAAGGTTCCTGTAAGAGATTTAGGTTCTCATCCTACTTGTGCTATCTCCTTCTATCCAACTATCGTGCAATATTTGAGACCAACAATCTTCAAATTGTGAACTATAATATTGATGAGAAGACTTGGAACAAAACAGAGTGTCCAATATATGAATGGACACTAAAGATAAGGATGCATGATAACAGAAAGAACTACAACCATTTTGTAGACTTCTTTTTGGCACCAATGTATAATAAAATTACAAGCACTCCAATTCCTAGGTTGCCTGTGTCTTGTAGATATTGCATTCAACTCGGAAGTCAAATAGAATTGGCTAACTGACTCTTCATGGAAGAATTCACTGTGTTAAGGTTTTACGGATCAACAGTAAAACCATACAGACTTCCAATACATGTGACAAAGAGGGTATTTGCATTGGAATATGTACGACAATTGGAGAGCATAGATAGGCACTTCCATGGTCAACAAAATAAGAGCATATTTCCTTCCTTGCCTTTCTCATGTGGAGGGTTCACATTTGAGAGAAAAGCATTCAATGTGGCACATGATTTTTTGACAATTTTTAACTTTGGTGATGAGGGTCTCTGGCAGTATGATCCAATTGGTTTAGTTAAAGAAAGGCTTAAGAAAAATGGGAACTCTTCAGCGTTATGTCAACATGAAAGTAAACCATTGCTAGAAAAGCTTAGAAACATGGACTCCTAGGATGAGGTTAAAAAAGAGATGGAGAAAATTGCAGCTGACAATAACATTTCAATAGAAGAAATTTCATCACAAATTATGGCATTGCACACATAGAGGACAACCGAGGAGGGCCAGGGAATCCAAAATAGGAGGTCCTACAATCTCTACCAAAAATATGCTAATCCATCTAATAAATCTATTCCCAAATCAATTTTGCAAGAATGTAAAGATAATTTTTGAACTCAAACCAAAATAAATTATTTTTGGACTTTGAGGAAGAATCTCAGTGAACCAAAGACCAGTGCATAATTTGAGACCATCGACGAGGATGAAGAGTTTAAAAAATTGTGGAATATGGAGCATCCCACAACAACATATGACAGGAGTGAAGATGATGATGAGTATGAGGTTGAGCCCACTCCAGCAACTACTACAGTCCCTAAAATATTAGGTGGAGTCAATGAGTCCATGAAAGAAAAATATAGCAAAGGGGCAAGCATTGTGGAAAAAATGGGTTTTGAAGGTGGTGGTCTAGGTCGCAGAGGAGAGGGCATTTGGTATCCACTTCAGGTACAACTTCCATCAAATTCAAAATCAAAATCTCCTGTTAAACTAGTCATTGGACTTGATTCTTTAGATTCATCATGGATAGGTACTACTCATTACCCTCAGGGTCCACCTACATTTGTTTCCGGTTCAAATCCAAAACCACCACCACATCATGGTATTGCCATTGGTGGTGAATCAAGTGCCACTGCCATAGGTGGGGAATCTGGGGATAGTATTCCCATTATTATTTAGTCAAGTTCCATTGTGATTGGTGGGGTTGGCATGGGTACTACTACTGATACTAGTTGTCTTGGTGCTGGACAAGGGCTACAACAAAATATCTCTCGCAAGAGGCCACTAGTGGTAGATACTCATACTATTCAAAATCCTATATCAAGTGCCATTGACACTACAAAACAATCATTTGCAGCTTCGGATCACACACCTCAAAAGATTATGAAAACTACACATGAAAGTGTTAGTGGGAGTGGGATAGGATCAAGAATTATTGTTGGTAATCCTAGTCAAGCATTAGTTAAAACCACAGGCATAAGTGGAACTGGAGCCTCTGTTATTCCTATGTCACCTTTCAAACATTCAATTGCTTCAGCAAGCCCAAATTTTCAATTTTGTGATTACTATGAAAAATATGAACATACAACAAAAGCAAATAAAGAAAAAAAGAAAGCATTTCATAGGGTTTCCTTGGCTGAAGTTTTAGATGAACAACCTGCAAGGAACAAGGTATTTCCAACATATGACCCACAAAAAGATATGATGGAGTTCATGGTTGTTATACCCCTGGCCCCAGCTAAAGATAAAAATCCACCACACAATCAAATAGATCCCTCTGAATTTCAAGTTAGCACCCTCCAAATGGGATTTTCCAAAGTACATAATGTGGACAAAATTAGTGTGTCAAAAAGGACTAACAAAGTGGTCTACACTTCACTGCTAAAGGTGGAGAGAGAAAAAAATAATCTGGAGAAACAAATAGAAAAGTTATAGGTAGACCTAGCAAACGAAAAAATCAAGGAGGAAAACAACAGATAACAAGTGCAATGATTTACACAAAAGGATAAAAAATTCGGGCTTTGCAGTATAAATTGCAGAGCAGGAGAAGATGGATGCATAATTGAAAGACCTGATAGAAAAACAAGCTAAAAGCAGTAAAAAAATTGACGAGGAAAGAGCCATTTTAAAAAAATTATACAAAACTTATGAGTTTGTTGCTGCCGAAATAAGAAAAATATAGGACCTATTGGATCATGGGAAGGAAAAAGAAAAATATTTACAAGAGGAAGTAGAGGAAGAAAGAAAAAAATGTGCACAAATGAAAGAAGGCTTGCACAATGCAAATGATAAAATAAAAACTTTGGAGGATAGATTGAAAGATAATATGAAAAATACAATGAAATATATACAAGAAAACATTTGGCGACAAATAATGCAAAGGAGTGACAAAGTTATGTGAATGGTTTGAATTGAATGAAAGTCTGAGAGTAATTTATATGAAAATCAAAGGGCACTTTGAGGAGCATACATGTTTATTCAAAAGAGGATATGACAAAAAAGATTCTGCAAGTAGTCTACAGTACCAATGATAGCTACTTGTCATCCAAGGGAATTAAAAGCCGCATCGATGCCATAGTTAAGACATCATCTATCATTCAAAAATGCCAGAAATTAAGAGAAACATCAGAAGTTATGGAAAAATGTAGAAAAAAGATATTGAAGCTACAAGAAAAGAAAAATAATTTGATTAAACTTGGTTTGCCTAAGACTGTCAACCCATCAAATAAATTCATTGGAAAAGAAGCTTACAAAAAAAGCATGGAGATAAAAATGAAGTTTGATTTAGACTTGCTTCCTAAGGACACAGCTCCCCAAAGTTTTCTGGAATTCATCCAACCATTTACAACTCTAAATTTGGTATTGGATGAAACAGTGATGTCAAGTCAATCTTTTAAATATGGATTGTTGACAAAGTTGCAGTTGACTTTCCATAGTTTACAGAATATTGACCTTCCATCAGATGAGGAGTGGAGCACCCTACAAAAAATGGCACATAAATCTTAAGAATCATAGTATGTATTGCACATTTTTCTTCTTTTACTCTTAATTTCAAGGTTTTATGTTTTTTCTGTTTGGAATTTGGCATCGCTTGAAATAACTTTGTTTTGTGAATAGGAAAAAACCAGCACTCGCTATTGCTAATTTGCTAATCTAGCCTATGAATCTATGATGCACAGTGCAAAACTTCAACCAATAAATTTGTATTCTCAAATTCTCCCAAGCTTTAGCATTTATGCATTTATTTATTTCTGATTACTAGGTTTTAGGCACTGCTATTATCTATATTTATTTTGTCATGGTGTGAATTAATATTTAATTTTGATCTCTGTTTTTTGAACAGGAGACATCAGACATGTAGCAATTGTTAAATTGCTAATACGGCCTGTGATGGCCATGTAAATCTGTGTTGAGTTTGTAATTTTGATGTTGAGTCTTCACATGTTGCAAACTTGCAATTCAACCTGAAGTTGTTGTTGCTCCCTTGTTTCTATAAAGGGGAATTGAGGGTCATTTGCAAAGGGTTTTGAAACTTTGTATTCACTTTTGCAATTTGCATGGAGAATCACACAGATTGGTGTATTACTATTAAATAAATTGTATCATATGGCTATATTTTGAAAGAATTAATGAAAATATAAGTTCTCAAACATGTCTAAATAAACAATAAACATCTCTGTATCAATAAACACATTATGGTCTTTTATTATGCTATTTTAAATCTGGAAATAGAAAGTTGAAAATACAATTACAAATCAATATTAAATTCTAATTGCAAAAAGTAATATGCTTTTGTAATATGAATGATGAGATACAGTAATAAGATTAATAAATACCAATCTCTTACAGTTGCCATTCATCCTCATCAAATTCAGAGCTTTCTTGATTCTTGTCTGTGGTTTCTTCACTCCGAGTCTGCATATCTTCATTGAACTGCATCTCAATGCTACCAATAGGTCCAGTACATGAGTCAATAGTCCCACTGGAACTTTGGTTTGAAGTGTTTCCCAAACCTCTTTTTTCACATTTGGACCTCCAGATTTGTAGTGCCCTATCATAAGGAAAAGTGTGGACATTATACCTAGATGTATAGAGCCTCAAACAATTTTCCAAATTTTGGTCTAGTTTGTTTCTTAGCTTTGATTTTAGGAACCCCAAAGCACTGAAAAATCTCTCATCTTCCACCGAACCCAATATCATGGTAAGACATAAATCAACAAGCTTCAAATATTCTGGTATTGAATCACTCAACGCTGCGTTCTTAGCTATAGTTTTTCAAAGCCTTGTTATTGATCCCTCTTCGCAGGGGTTCTCCATTTTTCCATATTGTTCTCTCATAGTGTATGCAAAATGAGATGATTGCTCTTGAAGATGACTTTAATCTAATATTCCATTTATAGTTACTCCATTCAATTCTCTGGATATGAAATTTTTTTAATCAAAATCAGTAGCTTACTTCAAAAATTAGATGCAATGTTGAGGCTCCAATAATGAGGAAACACAATAGACATGGCTTTGAGTAGGTTGTCAAGAGGGAATCTACTTCTAATTTGTGAAGAAAGATCATACACAATTTTCTTCATAGAAGTAGTTACAGTCTCAACAATCTTGTCGAAATCTTCCTTTGTAACTCTTGCTAGTTGCTTCCTGGGGCACTTTTCTAGTTCCTCGGGGTCGGTTGTGGCATAGAAGTGCATTGGTATCTTAGCTCCCCATACATTGGCACATACCTCCCCGTCTGCAGCGATTTGTAAAAAGTTATCAGGATTGTTCAAATTTGTGAGTGTCCGCCACTGAACAAATTTTTCATTAGATAGTGTTGGTTGATTTCGATACAGATTGTCAAGGGTCATGCATGTCATCTTACGTAGCGTAGCATATTCTACAATATATAGAGCTCTTTTTTGGTAGCCTTCATAATATTCCTCATTTCCTCTAGCATGGGCAAAAGAGATGCTAAAGTTAAGAGTGTCTCTAAATTACTTAACCTCTAAAGAAGGTTAGGAAATTTCAGTTGATCTGATTTATTGTGTAATTCCCTACCATGAACCCCGAAAGAAAACCCACAACAAGGGTGAAATATATATATATTTTTTAAGTATAAACATATAAGCGCATAACACACAACATGCATGATAACACAAGTGAAAGACTAACACCAGAATTCCTTAAGGGTTACCAACGAAGAATTAAAACCAAAAGATAAATTCCACAATTAAGGTTAATCCAATAATCCATCATTAACTCAATGATCACAAGAAGCCATATGCAATAACAGATTACACCATTGAAATATTGAAAGGATACAGTATAATTTCTCTTCAATAACCATGTACACATAACATAAAGGAAACTGATAAATAACATCCCAATCTTAGGATTACATTGTTCTTCCAATACATGGCTTCTCAATATACATATAAAGCTACAACTTAACCAATTACAAGGTTACAAAATATCATGATACAAAGACCACATAGGTCTCCAAATAACAATAATCTCCAAACATGAGATAAGCATGAGCCACGATCCACAGAAACACCTGTGAAGCCAATCCTCGCATGAAGGTACGAACAAGAACATCCGATGGGAAGTGGCACTACCACCCGACCATGTAATTACCAAAATGGAATCACCCCACCGTGCTAGGAGATAGCTGAGGACCCTCAAGCAAGCAAAAGCATGACATGGTCAACAAAACAATACGACACCATGACAACACAAAGAGACTCCACAATAATCTAAGTAACTCAACATCACAATGACACAAGTGACTCGATATTACAAATACCAATGAACCGACATCTCACACACAAGTGAATCTAAAGAGAGAGTGTCATCGCATAGCTTAAGATGGATACCATGGTACATCCTCCATAGGTCCCGACTCACTGTCCTAGTAACCTCTCCTGAACCTCTGGTTCCAACTAAGTCTCATGCAGACCCTACCAGCCTTTCATGAAGACAAGGTGGTCGGTTTGCCATTCCAAGCCTTCTCACTACATTATGAGCCTCAATACAAGCACTCACCTATGCGCAAGGTACAATATCTTTATTAATGTTTGAGAACTACCCACCTAATCAATTAATTAGATTATAACTTATTATCTTACTTTCGAAGGGTCATCCTACCTACCACTTTGGGCACAAACCCCATTCGAAAGCCACTCTCTCAATGACACTAAACAAACATGCTCACTCCATGAGGACCCTATGGTGAAGCACACAACCATAACACCACTATCCAAAAACAAGTGGTCAAAACAGTGACATACTGACTCTTGGTTAACCATAAGGCAAAGACACTACATGGTTAAGACAACAAAGTCATCATATATCACTTGGTCAAAGGTACCAAATACACCACCATAGGACGAATGAACCACATACCAGAAATAACACAATATAACTCTTGCAAGGAAAACTAATTTCACTAAGTCCACACTCAGAAAATCTTTGATAAAATCAGCATCATAAGCACTTGCAACATCATTGATTGAAAATTAAATAAAACACTCTTTTACCATTCACATTTATGCAATTTCCAAATCAATATTCCATAAAGGATAAAATTCACGTCAAATACTCCACCGAATAAAAACATGAATTCCTAACCGACATTTAATTCATTTCGAGAATATATGCCCAATTTAACCAATTTGTATTACTAATTGATGCCTTGATTTCCATTGATAAATTTATTAAACTTCATAATAAAAATCACATGAAAAATCACCATATTCATTTAACACTAAAACCACTTTAAAATATATCATTTTATAAAAATTAACTTCATTGCTTATAGGAATTTGTACCGCTATGGGTACAAGGTTACGTGGGGGTCGAGACCAACTCGTAGCAGTGTCATTGTCGAGGCCGTAGACACTACCTTCTGGTAGTACTACTGCCGACCAGTAGTGCTGCTATCAACTAGTAGTAGAAGCTACTGATCGGTAGTAGTCCTACCCACCAGTAGTACTGCTACCGAACGGTAACCATCCTACTGATCGGTAGTACTACTACCTGTGGGAAATAGACACTATCAACCCGCGTGGTGGGACTAGCCTACCACGGGGTAAGGTAAAGTCCAAAATGATAAAAATTCTTACTTTTTAAGCATTTAAAAAACTCAAGATACTAAACGTTTAAACATGAAAATGATTCATTTCCAGATCATTTCACTGGCACACACACACAGTGCCAAGATCCAATTCAAATGGATATTTACCAATAAGGTAACTGGTGAACTATAATCACACAGAACCCCAAATCTTGGGCAATAAGATAATAGGGAGCACACAACAAGCTAAATTTGATTCATTCTATTCCAAATAGAAGAGCATTCCAAGAAGTTGATTTTCAAGAACACAACATACAACAAATAGAGAAATGAACAATTTCTTTCCTAAATGCAAACATATGATATTAATTTCACAAAACGAACAATAATAGACACTCTTTCTTCCATTCCAATCATTCCACAAGAATCTACAAGAAGATTTGCATAATTTCAACACACAGGAAGCAAATTGAAAAATTCAAATTTAAATTTAAAACAAGAAGAGATCATCCAACCTTCAAGAAAACTAGCAAGCAAAATGATGGAAGAATCCCAATCCTTGCAACCCAAATTAAATTCTAGCTCCTCCTTCCAGAATGATTTACCAAATTTCTCTCTAGAAATTCTTGCCTCTTATTCCCGTGAATTTTAGGAATATATGAAAAAATATATTTTAACCTAAACTTTCTAGGTTGAAAGTTTTTCCATCCAATCAGATTTAAATATTTTTAAAGTAAAAACAATCAAATTTACCATTTATCCAAAAACAATTCTTTTCCAACAATTAAAATGAAAATGTTAAATGGAAAGGTAAAAAGAAAAGCTTTTATTTTATTTCCTATTTTTCAAAATACTTTCTTTCAACATAAGCATTTATCATTTAAATGGCTAGGCAATTATTTATTTCCTTCCACAAAATATATCAATGTAACTTTACACATTGAAATAAGCCATTTAACCATTTAATCTAGCAAATCATTAATTCAATTAAATCAATAACCTCTAAGCATGATAATTAACTAATTATGCCAACATAATATAGCATCATCCATTCAATTAAATAACCATTTAGATGAACGAAAGCATGCAAAACGAAGAATGATCAAATGCCGACTCACAAATGACCAAAATAAAGCACTATGACTTGCATACCAGCCAGACGGGAAAGACAACCGACTGATAACACTCACATGGGTGTAACTGCAGGCCAAGTTAGGGTCCAACAACTATCTCCTCCACTCCCATCGGACATATAAGAAACACTCAGACTTGTGAAACTAGGTGGAGTCGATACCCCATACCTACCCGGTACTTGTACCTGCAATGTCCTGCACCAAAGAACCACATGTGCATATATATATATACAGACACGACACGCACATTGATGAAGGAGAGTCATGATGTTCCCTATCTCACCAGAGTGAGTGAAGGAAAATCATCTCCTTGCATCCCATACACATGCAAACAGGCAACACATAAATAACGCATCGCACATATAAGGTAAAAGTGTTAGTCCATGATAATGATCCATAAAATAACATTAATCATAAGCACTGAGATACTGCATAAAATCATACACCATAAATCCAGATAAAGCATGAAATAACATCACATAAGATCTGAATCAATATACAATAATGTTCCACTGAAGTCCATCAAAAACATACAAAAAGAGTCTGAACAAGGAGGGGTACTACACGTCGCGAGTTGTATGAAATAGTCCAATTAAGGATGGATATTTTGAAAAAACTCGATGTGCTGGACCATCCAAAGAGATCCATCTGGTATCATTATACTTGAGAAGCTTGTTCCCATCAGTTATTCCATCAGCAAAGTGTTGAAATTCCATAAATTGCTTGGGTCTTTGACAGAAGTGTGAGTAGAGCTCTCTGATTAAAATTTTAATTTTTTAACCAAAGCAAACTTGCTCACAATTCCAAAAGCTAGATTCATTTTGTGAGCCATGCAGTGAATTGCAGTAATATACGGTGCAAATGAAGTTTCAATATTTGTACAAAGACCATTCCTATGACCTTGCATTACTGAAGCTCCATCTACTCCAACACAAACCAATTTTTTGGCTACCATCATGTCATCCATACCTCCATATTCAATTAAACTTCTCTTTACTAGTTGAAATAAATTTTCCGTTGTTGCACTCTCCTTCATTTTAGCAACAGATAGTAGATGAGGTTGGCGAGTATGATTCTCTATAATATAAACATGCATGCATACCCATGAAGTATTGTAAATTGTTGTAACTTCGACTAAAGAAAATGCAAGAAAGTTTGACTCTCTTATTTTTTCCTTTACATCTTCTTTTTCAACCTCGGCAAGACAACTTGCCCATTCCTATCCACTGTTTACTAACCAGTGTCTATTAGGATAGTTAGGAACTTTAAAAAAGTGTAATAAACCACTAATTGGTGGGAAATATGTCATAGCACGCCCTCTGCTCAAAATATAAAAAACAACGCTTAACTGAACAACTTTTCCCAGTTGTTCTATTTGCATTGCTTTTCCAAAACTAGCTTCAATAGAACCTTTAACTTTAGTAGGCTTCATCTGTATTTTCTCATGAAAATAATACTCTTAGGCATTCCTCACATGCTTACATTCCTCCTTTGTTTTCCATCTTATCAATGATTTTTCAACCCTGTCTATCTTTTGTTTTTCATAAACTTTACCCATATGCTTTTCTATGGTGTCAAATTTTAGCTGCAACCTAATATCCTTGTTATGTTTCCAAGTGCAAATCTTACACCTGCATTCTATTGGAGGCTCGCCTTCAATTGGATTCTCCACTGGTTCAATGAATGGATACTTTGATGCCCAATTAATTTGAAAATTCCTCACTGACATATCCCACTCCCGATCCTTTTTTGATCTGGCTTTTCCTTTCCCCTTCCGTGCATTATCATCAATGACATTATCACCCAAGTTGATTATATCATTCTAGCTAACTTGGGCATCTACCAGATAATCTTCTTCGAGATCATCTTGATCTAAGATATCAGGTTCGCTATCGTCTTCAACATGTGGTGTAGGTTGCAAATTTTGTACTTGTACTTGTGATGATGTACCTTCCTGATTTTCACCACACTCTTTTCCAAAGCCAAAGTATGAAGACAACGTTCTTCTTTTTTTTGGCCTCTCATGGCCTTCCCCACATTCAGGTTTCCTACCCTTCTTCTTGTTCGACATCTCCAACAAAATAAAGGCTGCCAAAAGAATATCAATTTGTTGAACAAGCAATACTAGACTATAAAGTATAATATATGTTTCATTGGCCCTACAACCTACAATCTAGATGTCTGAGGTCTGAATGTCTCAGTTGACCACTTGGCACTGACGGGTCGCCACTAAATAAAAATGAACTCAATAGTGCAAACAAATATAGATAAATTTAGAATAACATTATAACACTTCAAAAATATGATCACTCACCTTTAGGTCACTAGCAGTCGCTAATGCAGTCAACAACAATGAATTTCCTTAGTTTGAAACTTCGCTATTGATCAGAATTCAGAGCCTAGAACCCACTAGATTGTGTAGACATAGATATGTTCTTTGCATGTATTTATACCAATCCTTATATGGTGAATTCCATGGGAATTTTATATGGTATACAAATATTTAGCGAATCCTATGTAACTATAACACTTATGTAATTTTCGAGGCGATTATGGGTCGTCCAAATAATTGGCAAATACAATATAGTTGGTAAAAGTTGGGGTGAATGGAGACACGCATCGATAAAATGTCGAGCGAATTGGGTCCTCCTAGCGAACAAATATTCACATGCCTATAGGCGAATTATGGTTGTCTATTAAGGCAACCTCTGAGAATGTAGGCGAAAAAATTAAATTTACCATGTGTCCAACTTATATTGTATTGGCGAAATCCTTGCATAGAAATATTTAATTACATAAAACATATGGCGATCAGGCTGTGAATTTGAAGAAAATTGATAATGTTCTAGCGACATGGCCACCCCCAGTCGATACAAAATATTCGCCATTGGTGAATATTCACCACTAAAGTAATCTTTGATGTACCTACATACATACATACATACACACACACACACACACACACACACACACACACACACACACACACACACACACACACACACACATACACACACACACACTCTCTCTCTCACAAAAAGCACTAGAAAACCCATATATAATGTATACCCAACCAATAATATAATGTATATCTTGGATAATCCTTGGCTAGGGCACATGCAGATTATTTTGATGCATTTTCCTACTTGCAACTATGAATCTAAGGACCTTTGTAAATTGCTTGCATATGCAAGACAATGATATTATCTCCCCTCATGCAAGAATGATTAAATTAGCTTGAAGATGAGGAGATGAGCACTATATTCATTAAGAGGTGAAGACATGAAAATGTAAAAAAATTTAACAAATGATCTGATGCTAAAACTAAATGTAAATCCAATGCTTTATACCTTCACTTCTCCTTGACTGAGCTAAAGTAGAGGCACCCTTCTCCACTTGATTTGTTCTTTTGATGGTTTTTGTTGGGAGGAATGTGGTTTCTCAAACCAGCAACATGATGTTAGGATGAAGATGGATTGTATAGAAAAAAAATGATAGCATAAGGATATGATACAAAAAGATGATTAAAATGAGAGAAGATGCCTCAATCTATAGATTTTTCATGAATAGAATCAAGGGCCAAGATTCAATCTCAATTGGATGGTTAGGATTAAGTGGAGGTGAGGTGGCTTGTAGAGGATGAGTGGGAGATCCAAGATATCCTTGCCATAAAGGTATTCCTTGTCTCCACACTCCTCAAGGACATGGGGAAGAGATCCCAAGTACATTGAGAAGAGGAGCAAGGAATTAAAAATTCCTTGGGAAGGAGAAACGTAATAAAAATTTCCTTGGAAAGAGGGGGCATGGGGAGAATAAAGGATTTATGAATTTAAAAATTCTGAGGGGTATGGGGAAAATAAAAGGAATTAAAAATTCCTTGAGCAGACCAAAAGGGATGGCATTAAAGGTTGAGTGGTAAGATGGGAAAGCCATTTATGGCAAAGAGTTGACCCATCCCTAATCATGCGGATGAGGAATGTGCGAGTGATTAGGTGGGATAATAGAAGATTAGGATGCAAGTGGATGAGTTAGGAGGATGTGACATGAGGAGAGAGAATGAGTAAAGGACTTTAAAATTAGGGCAAATGATAATGAGGATAGGTTATGATTAATTAGGCTTGATGACAGGGATTAGGTAAACTATGGTTGGTAAAATTTTTAATGTGACTGGTGATTCTGGTACAACACACCCTCTTTTGACTTGGAGCTATGAATTGGTGAGGCCAAAAACGAGGGACCTCATCCCCACACTTCACTTGATCAAACCTATGAGCTCAACGACCTAGCAAAAAGCACAAGGCATGCAAGCTCAATGGCCTAGTAGGGATTTGAACCTTGTTGGCCACTTCACCAATGAAGTATTTTTACCATGACACTACATGTCTAAAGACATAAGGTTAGGCATAATTAAATAAATATAAATTCATTTAATTAACGGTGAAGGTTGAACTTAATTAAATAAATGTAATTTATTTTAATTAAGGGTGAAGGTTAAACTTAATTAAATAAAATGGAAATTTATTTAATTAAGAGTGGGGGTAAAGATAAAGGATAATTTAAATAAATATTAAATATTTATGTAATTGACTAGAATGGGATAAGATCAAGTGTTAGGTGTTTGCATTTTGCCTCTCTTTGAAATAGCATCATGAATTGATGTTATATCAAAGAAGAATAAAATATAGTGGATAGAAAAAGGATAATGACTAGTAGTATGATGCCCCCGTCACTGGTAGGATGACGAGGATGTAGTGGTATGCCCCCTTGAGAGGACATGTGGGTTCTAAGAACACAAGTGTGCTCTCAAAATGGATAGGAGGACTAGAGGATTGAGGATGTGAAAAGTGATAAGGATGATGAAGGGGTGGATAAGTGGAAGAATGAAGGAGAATCGTGCTACAATGATATGAACAACCTACGTTTGAAATTGTACTTGGCATTATGCACTGAGGTATGAGGAACTAGGATGGCGATGTGCCAAGTACATGATCAAAAAGTTCAAGTGTAAACATATGCATTATGACACTATGATATAGAAGACCATGATGCCTTTGTGGAAATGGGATGCAAAGACCATGATAAATGTAAATAATGATAACACATACAAGCAAAAATCAAGCATGCACAACAAACCAAAATAAAACCAAAATTTTGCCCCTAGTCAAGCTAAAAATCGTTTGATTGATTAAGAGGATAGCAATGTTAATGATATGAAAAATGCATACCCCAAGGATTGGGAAAGATACATCCCATGATGATAATTAGATTAAGGTTGCTTAATGGATTATTAGCTGATTTGGATCAAGATATTGTATTGATTAAGGATGATGAGCTAGAGTACAAGATTGGATTGCATGGATTAGGATTGATTGCATTTGATTGGACTAATTTGGGATTTTTGGGTTAGAGGGATGAATGGATTGGATAGGATGGGAAGAGGTTAAATGATTGGATATTATAGGAGGAGAATAAAGGATATGATGGTATTGGGTCATGGAAAAGGAGGATAAAAGGGATGGGGTAGGATGGTGGATAAAGGGTACATGGATTGGGACCAATGACAAGGGATAACCAAGGCTTGGTAAAAGGATGTGATGGATGGAATTGCTTGGATATGAGATGAAGGGATTAAGGGGATGGATAGTGATAGGAGATGAAGGACTAAAGGATGGAAGGTAGGAGAATAAATATCCATGAAATATATTGCAAAGGAGTGCCAATGCCCTATAGTAGAAGTAGTGGATTTAAGGATGGAAGTATGATGGATAAAGATGTATGAGATTGAAGGATAAAGTGTATAAGGCATATTAATGGTGGAGAAAAGAAGGCTCGTGTTTACCAAAGCATGTTTGGATATTATTTTTCCTCTAGAATGATCAAAGATCAAAGATAGAAATAGAAGGTGTATTTGGAAGGGATATAGAATATGAGATGGAGGATATGGGTAGGATAGTCAAGATTAAAGATAGGAAATGGGGATGGATTTATATAGTGTGATGGATATGAGATGGAGTTAAAAATGGATTGGATAGTCAAGATCAAAGGGGGAACGAAGGTGGAATTAGATAGGATTATGGATAGGAGATGGAGGATAAAGCAGTATGTGGATGGTAAGGTAGCATGGATGGATCTTTCCCCCAAGCATAGAGATCACGAGGATGGGGGATTACACATGACACTTTTTTACAAAGTTTTCATCATGGTAATTACCCAAGGTGCCACAAGAAGTGGCTTTTAGCGCTGGATGGATTTTTTTCTCTTTACTTTTTTATTTTTTCTTTCTCTCTCTTTTTTTCCTTTTTCTTTTGGAATAGTTGCGATGGGTAAGGATGAGGATAAGTGGATTTTGAGGATAATTGGATGTGTGAAAGAGGGATGGAGGAAGGACTCAAGAATCAATTTCTATGGATAGTATCCCTTGTAGACGTGTTATAATGGACCAAGGCATTTTGGAGGGATGCTCATAGAATTTGGTAGAAATGGATGGGGAGATGGAGGAGGATAAGGATTTATGCAAAGTATTGGATTAAACGAATGAGATTATGGAAAATGGATGTTGGATAATGGATGGGGATGTTGGGAAGATCAACATTGGCGGACACCTTGAGGGGTGGTGGAGTTGTGGAGGAGAGCATTTTGAATTATATGGAGTGTCAAATGTGGATTTTGGAATATGGGGACCCAATATAGAGGAAGGGGGTGATGGACTTAAGATAGTGTATTTTGAGACATAAGGATCCAAAATGGATTTTGAAGATAGAGGATTGTTAGATGGAGGATTGTAGGACTTCTGAGTGGAGGGAGATTTTGGATTAGAAAGTTTGGGAGCCAATTTGGATTGTACTTTGAGATGCATTGCTTCTATGAGTATTTTGGGAATCCACATATTTTTTGATTTTTTCATTTTGGGCCTTTGTGGCCTTTTGGATGTTTCTTTCTTTTGGATCCTATTCTTCTTTTCTTGAGCATTGTATTTTTTATGGGACATGTTGATCCTTGGATTTTTGTGGATTTTTGGCTTTATGTATTTGATATTTGCCATCCAAATTTCTTCCAATAGCAATGGTGTGGGTGCGTGAGGACAAATGACTTGGAGGTTTTATGGATGGGAGGATGGAGGGAGATTGTTGGAAGGAATTCAAAGATGTGTGCCTTTGTTGATCTTATTTAGGGATCAACTGAGGTGACAAAGGGATGGATGGAGGGATGTAAGCACCCAAGATAGATGGAAAGAATTGAGGTTTTGACTTTTTAATATAAGGTCCTATAATGGATGTGGATGAGGAAGGAATGGACTTTTGGACATAAGGGCCCAAAATGGATAGGGAAGATGGGGGATGGTGTGATTTTGATTTATATGGAGGTATTTTGGATTTAGATGGGATGGAAGATATAAAAACTTCTTGAGCATGAGCATTGTAGCCAAGGTCATATGACTTAAATTCATTTCTTCAATTTGGAGGGGTTCCAATATGCTTTGTTCATGGAGGCCTAATCCGTTGCCTTGATAATTCATTTTTTCACAAATTCATTTTCCA
Source organism: Cryptomeria japonica (assembly GCF_030272615.1). Classification (NCBI taxonomy): domain Eukaryota; kingdom Viridiplantae; phylum Streptophyta; class Pinopsida; order Cupressales; family Cupressaceae; genus Cryptomeria; species Cryptomeria japonica. Next base: position 680,731,354 of record NC_081408.1, on the reverse strand, counting down.
GTAGGATACTTATTATTTTGGAACCAAGATGCGAGTCCATTTTTTAGGGGATGGGATTTGGAAGGGATTGTAAGCTCTTGGAGGAAACTAAAGTGGATGAAGGTGGAAGAGGCAATTTTATAGGTATGGGATTCATGGATGACTTGGATAGGGGTGACGGGATCTTGTAGAGGACTAGGATCATGTGGAGGATTAGGATCATATGTTGTATTAGAAGGAATATTATGATCGTGATATTGGTTTGTATCATGAAATGGAGAGGAAGGAATATGTTGTTCTTGACATTGAATGAGATCATGTGGTGGAGTGGTGAGGATGATTATATCTTGAGATGGAAGAGGGTCATGCAATGGAGTGGAGGGGATACGTTCCTCTTGAAATGTAATGGGATTATGAGATGGAGATATATTATTAAATGGAGGGATGTTTTGATCTTGAGCTAGAGAGGAATCTATGCTAGCATGTTTTGGAACAAGCTCGTGACATGATGAAGGTTGTGGGGATGGTGTGATGGAGGAGGGTATGGAAGCTTCAACTTGGGTAGATGGAGGGATGGTAGTCTCATTAAGCTTAGGGAATTGAGTTTTGTCTTGATTTGGAGGGGATGGAAGTTCAACTTGGGTAGATGGAGGGATGGGAGTATCATGAAGCTTAGGGGATTAAGGGTTGTCTTGATTTGGAGGGGATGGAGGTGGATGTAGGACTTGGAGAGATTGGGCAACTTCTTTTCGATGTGGAGATTTTTTCTCCTTTGCTTGTAAGTCTTGGATTATTTGTTGGAAAAAAGCCTGGAGAGATGGGGATACTATGGATTTTGAAGGATTAGGATTATGTGGTGATTTAATAGTAAATGGAAGATTAAGATTATGGATTGGAGGATTAGGATTAAGGCTTGGAGAGTTATGGTTTAAAGGATTTGGATGGTGATTGGAAGATGGAGGTATACATATTGGATGGGATATGGTAGATAGATGTGAGGTTATGGGATTGACTTGGTAAGTCAGTTGGGGTGGGAAACATGAATAGGTGGAAGTTGTATAGCTTTGAGGAAAGTATGAGTTACATGGGAATGATTGATAGGTTGGTTGGTTTGGAGGCATAGTTTAAGGAATGGTGTTTGACATAGATCCTTGAACTTCCATAAATATTTTTTAAAACCAACCCATTATGTTTGGATATGGGTTTTGGATTTAGATTTGATGAGTTCTTTGATGAGGTTGGGATCGAGTATGGATGAACTTTGGAAGATGAATGATTAATGTTTAGGGATGATTTTATATGGGGTTTAGATTAGAACAATGTGATGATGGAGGAAACATTGGTTAAGATAGTTGAGTTTTTAATTGGAGGAAGGAGGAAGTTTGGAATGTGGATGCTAGATGTTTGGATATGATTTTCAAATGATGAGTTTTTATTAAGGATTGGGGATTTGAAACTTGATTGAGATATGTGGATGGCTAATGGGTGATTGATTTTGGATGAATGGGTAGATGAATTGAATTAGGATTTGGTTAGAATGGTATTAGGTTGACAAGGGGATTGGATTAAGATGATGATGATGATAATGAAGTATGGGGATTAAGGGTGATAATGAAAAGAGGATGATTAGGATAACAATTAGGAACTTGATTAGATTAATAAAATTGATAAGTATTAGGGATGATTATGATAAGATAAACAATTAGGATGAACAAGAAAATGATTAGGAGATGAGACAATTAAAATGGGTGATGATGATGAGAGGTATGATAGATAAAATAGTTGACTTAGAGATGGTGTGGAAAGCTTGATTTGAAGGGAACCTAGACTTAAACAAAGATTTTTTTTTCAGCTTTTGAAATGTGTTGATTTTTTATGAGTTTTTTATTTTTTTATTTTTTGAATTTTTTAGGTGTAGACAATGTTTTTCAAAGAAGTGTAGATGGTGATTTATGGGTGCAGATGACAAAATAGAGGCACAAATAGTGAAATGTAGTCTAATAGTGACTAGGTAAAATTTGAGAGATTTGGTCAAGTTTTTGGTCAATTTTTTTTAAGTTAGGTTTGTTTGTCTTGTTAAGAGATATCAAACATGAATACATGTTGTCCAAGTAGATGCTTGAGACAAGCGTGAGATGGAGGACCTAAATTAGCCCAATTTTACAAAATCACTAGTATGCACAATTAAAGACACGTGAAATCATGCACTACCTAGGCTGGAAAGGGAATTCTACTTGATGAGTCCCCACTTGCATTTATCCATATACTTAGACAAAGTAGATAAAAAGAGATTTGGTGGCACTGGCTCTCCCTTACATGACACACACTTATCGAGCACACCAAAATCTCATATTCCAAAAATATGGAGATCTTATGAATTAGGGAGCATCTATGTCGATAGTGAATAGTACATTGTGGGATGGCTTCAAAGGTTCGACCTCCTACACCAACAAGCAAATGGGATTTTGGCCTCTACTACAAATGGTGTCTAGTCAAGTTTTAGGGTATACTAATGTCTATACATGTAAATTTTTTCTCAATTGAGAGGCTTCCCAACCCTTTGAACAAGGGTTTAACATGTCACACAAACACTAGAGGAGACATCCATCGGTATAGAACAACGACACAAGGTGGTGATGGCTTTTGTCATGACCACAAATATTTGTATAGCTGACTGTAAGAGTAGTGATTAGGTCACTCTCTCTCACCTACCTATTGTATTGGGAGGCATGATTTCTAAATAAACACTAAAGTTATATCCTCACCCATCAAAGAGCGGAGAATACCACAAAATGTTTCAGGATCTAACTACAAAAAAAGGGATAGGTCTAGTTCTTTTATCACGCAAGCTTTCACAAAGAGAGAGAATATACCTACTATCCCATGCAAACACAACAAACAAGTTTTATAATTACTAATCTAGGAAAATAAATCCTAACATACACTTAGTGATTAAAACAAGTCTTCAACATATGAATTTGTAGCAAAGGTTAGTAGTTTGTAGATTTTTGTCTTAGATGGTCGTGAAAGAGTTGCAAAACCATGAAATGATTAGCAAAAACCTTATGAAAAATTTTCTATGGCAAAGACGATAAAAAATAGGCATAGACAATAGTCTATCTGCATAGGGAGTGAAATGTATACATTAGTACAAAGGCATAGATGACATTTCAATCTCGGCAAAAATAATTAGCCTTAAAAATTTTTTTTTTTTTATACAACTTAGATTTACAAAAACAAAAAGCTAATGCCGCAAGGATTTATAGATTAACAGAACAGAAAACCATAATTTAAAGATTTTGTGATTTTATTATTTTTTTGAATGTTTTTACTACTAAAAGTACATAAAAAAACATAGAAAAATGTCAAAACGGAGACAACGAAACTATCTTGCGTAGATGTCAAACCTGAGGTGTAAAATTCATTGTACAAGCATAGATGACAAAATATAGATCCTACAAAAAATAATGCTAATTAATAATTTTGCAGAATAGAGATGTCGATGTATTTGTAGAGACGTTGAAGTGCAGTCACAAATGTTGATGCAAAGTGGAGGTGGCAAAGAGAGACCTGTGCGAACCTTCACAAGAAAAACTCACAAAATCATTAAATAAAAGGATGGGGTCCCACTGGGCATACCGGAATGAAGACATGAAAATGTAAATCTTAAACAAATGATCTAACATTAAAACTAAATTTAAATCCAAAGCTTTGTTGGCAACAACAATAAAGGAAAATTAAGAGAGGGGGGTGAATTAGTTTTCATGAGATTATCAAACTTAACCACAAATATGAGTCTGATTAACTACAACAACAACAACAAAGATAAGAAAATTGATAACACAACACACAACACCAAGATTTTGACGTGGAAAACCTAGTTAAGGTAAAAACCACGGTGGGAACCTACTGACAATAAGATAATACTCTACAATAGTATGTGTAAATATTACAATGGGGAATGCACCTGCATTCAAGCTCACTACCTAAAGCTCACTACTGAAAATATAATAACCCAAAAGGCTATACCCTCAGGGAAGACTCATTGACTTATAACAAGATTGAAACTACAATTTGAAAGGAATAAATTGTAATAATAACATCTGTTAATGCTTGATGATAGTTCCGGTCAAGCACACATGTTTTCTCTACAACCCTCCAAAACCCTACTGAATCACAATATCGAAAGATGTAATCCCTTGTTCACACTTTTTCCAATATCTAATAATGTAGACACACCTCCAACTCCCAAATTGCATGACTTAATCACCTATTTATACAATTCATCAACCTTGAATACAAGGTTGAGTAAACCCTCAACTCATAATTACAAAATTACATTACACAATACAAAGATTAACCAACAAACCAATATAATGATATACATGACATAAAATAGACCTAAACCAAATCTCCAAGCACGCAACACCACCAGAAATATCACCAAGATCAACTGCAACATGCTACACCACCAAGAATATGACATAACACGAAGAATATCACCGAATCATGAAAATCACCAAAAACTCGCACAATGATAAATGTGGATCATCAAACAAATAGGACATAATTAGGAAACAACAACAAGCATGTTAGAATCATCAATAATAGTTGCAACACCACCACTTATCAAATATTCATCAATCAACATTTGAACCTCAAGAACACTCAAACAACAACAATTGTCACGAAGAAAGATAACTTGTAGAGAACCAAATCATGAAGCATCTGAAATAAAGATACACAAGAACATCTGAAACAATCTCCCAAAATCTCAGCTCAAGATTTGATCACACCGAAATATACTAGAGGAAATACCGAACTCTGCAAAGTACTAATTAGAAAAACTAAACTACAAGCTAGATCATATGATATGATCAATTAAGCATCCTAGATCACTAAAACCAATATAGAAATATTTAATGACACTAGGAATAATCCATACAAAAAAACCATGATTCCAATAAACCAATCTGCAATGGTGGTTGCAATAAGTCATGGGAATATGTTGACATCATTGACAACAACATATCCTAGCAGCAACAATGTCCAACAATCTCCCCCTTTGGCATTGATGGAAACATAAGAATGTGAAAAATAGTCAATGAAAACAAATAAAACATCTCCAATAGACTCTCCCTAAGATCAAGTGGATAAAAAAAAAAATCTCATGCTTTCTCTCCCCCTTTGACATCAATGAAAGAGATTCTCAAAACAGAACACCAAACTCTCCTCTTTTGACATACAAACAAATCTTGATTCTCTCCCCCTTAAGCATATAACCAACCATAAATAAACTACTCCACCAGATGAGCAACATAAACTCATGAATCTGGACAAGATAAGACTGCGAGGTTCACCGGATTGATGCAACTCAATGCATCTAGTTCCCATCAGGAGGGGTGGATATCCCTAACTTGTCTCTCAAATAGACAAATATATTTGCAAGCAAAGGCTTAGTAAAAATATCAGCAATTTGTACCTTTGTAGACACATATTCTAGCTTCACTTCCTCTTCACTGACTTTTTCTCTCAAGAAATGATATTTCATTGATACATGTTTAGTCTTTGAATGTTGCACTGGGTTCTTTGACATATTAATAGCACTGGAATTATCATAATATATGACAATAGGCTCATCATGGATAACTTTGATATTCTTCAACATTTGCTTCATCCAAACTACCTAAGTGCAGTTACTAGAAGCAACATTGTACTCAGATTCAGTAGTAGATAGGGAAATTGAGTCTTGTTTCTTACTTGCCCATGAAACCAATTTCTTACCCAAAAAGAATATACCATCGAAGGTACTCTTCCGGTCATCAACATCACTAGCCCAATTAGCATAAGTGTAAGCGCATAACATGAAATAATCATTCCTCAAATACCACAAACCATAATCCACAGTTCCTTTAAAGTATTTGAATATCCTCTTTATAGTAGTGACATGACTCTCTTTCAGATCAACTTGATAGCTATTAGCCATGCACACAACATGCATAATGTCAGGTCTAGTTTGAGCTAGATTAGCAGTGCACCAACCATAGATCTGTACAAGGTCTGATTAACTTTCAGAGATTCATCTTTTTTAGATAATTTGCAGCCACTCACCATAGGAGTTCCAACCGGTTTAGAGTCTTCTAAGCAAAACTTCTTCAAAAATTCCTTCACATATTTAGTTTGAGATATAAAAATTCCTTTTCCAATATGTGAAATCTGCAAACACATGAAAAATTTCATCTCTCCTATCATAGACATCTCAAATTCTTTTTACATATGACCAACAAACTTCATACTCAAGTTATCATCTCCTCCAAAGATAATGTCATCAACAAAAACTTTAACAATTAAAATATTATCATTCTCAATCTTGAAATATAGATTACTATCAACGGTACCTTTATTAAATCCCAATTTCAGCAAGTACTTATCCAATCTAGCATAATAGGATTTAGGGGCTTATTTCAATCCATAAAGAGTTTTCTTTAGTTTTTATACCATTTCTCCATCATCTCATAATGAAAATCTATTAGGTTGCTCAATGTAGACATCTTCCTCAAGATCACCATTTAGAAAGGATGACTTGACATCCATCTGATATACCTTGAAATCCTTATAGGCGGCATATGCAAGAAACAATATAACAACTTCAAGTCTAGCTACTAGAGCAAAAGTCTCCTCATTATCAATTCCTTCTTTCTGTGAATATCCTTTGCATACTACTCTTGCTTTATTTCTGACAACTTCACCGGATTCATTCAATTTGTTCTTGAATACCCATTTAGTACCAATCACATTCTTGTCTTTAAGTCTAGGCACAAGTTCCCATGTGTTAATCTTTTCAATCTAATTTAATTATTCTTCCATATCTTTTATCCAATTTTCATCTTTGTAAGCCTCAACAACATCTTTAGGTTCAATTTTAGCAATCAAGCATACCTCTTCAGCAGGTAACCTTCTTCTAGTCATCACACCTTTGTTTTTATCTCCAATGATTTGATTTTTAGAATGATTCAATCTTACATACCTCAGGGTCTTCTAATTATTTTGATATTCGAGTTCTTGCACCTCTCCACTAGCAACAACAATATCTGGATTAACTGTCTCTACCGGATCATTTTGCTTCAATTCTTCTATCTAAATTTGCTTTATGACAACATCTTGATCATCATCATATTTGCATGCTCTGATTTCTTTTCCACAATTCTCATCAACCTTCACATTTGCACTTTCCACAATATTTCTCACTCTCTTATTGTAGCACCGATAGGCTTTTCTCTTTGTTGAATGTCCCAAGAAAATTCCTTCATCACTTCTTGCGTCAAAATTTCCTATATCATCATCTCTCTTGATATAACACTTGCTTCCAAAAATTATTAAATATCTCATAGTAGGAACATGACCAAACTATAGCTCATAAGGAGTCTTACCGGTACTACCTTTTATATGCACACGGTTGAATGTGTAAACCACAGTGCTAACAAATTCTTTCCAATATATCTTCAGAACATTCCCTTCAATCAACATACTCCTTGTAGCATCCAAGATAGTTCTATTCTTCCTTTCAATAACTCCATTCTATTGTGAGGTTATAAGAGCAGATAATTGTCTTCTAATTCCATGCTTCTCACAGTATGAATCAAACTCACCGAAACAAAATTCTTCCTCTCTGTCAGATCTCAAACATTTCACCTTCAGTCATGTCTCAGTCTCAACCTTTGCTTTGAATATCTTTAATTTATCTAATGCTTTTGATTTCTCCTTCAAAAAGACAACCCACATCATTCTGGAATAATCATCAATCAGTAACATAAAATATTTGTCACCCTGCACACTTCTAATATTTGTAGGTCCACATAGGTCAGTATGCACAAGATTTAATAATCCATCGTATGTATACTGCTTACTCTTGAAATAAATTCTTGTTTGCTTTCCCAATTGACATTCCTTACATACAAAATTAGCAAGCTTAACAATTTTAGGTAGATCTCTAACAACTTATACAGAACTAATCTTAATCATTGAGTCAAAATTAACATGACGCATTCTCCTATGCCACAACCAAATTTCATCAATTCGAGCAATCAAGCAAATTTTCTCACCTGCATTCAAATGAAAGATATTACCTTCACTATTAGTTCCAGATGCAATCTCTATACTAGAGGCATTTAGGACCTTGCATTTTCCATTCTTGAATTGCAAATCATAACCTTTGTCCACCATTTGTCCAACACTTAAAAGATTATGCTTCAAGCCTTTAACATACAAGACATCATCAGTGTTATGCTTACCATCGAAGGAAATAAAACCTCTACCACAGATCACAAAGGCTTTGTTATCTCCAAATCTTACTATTCCACCATCATACCTTTCCATATTCACAATTTTTTTTTATCACTGGTCATATGATGTGAACAACCGATGTCAATCACCCATTCATCTTTATCTTTAAGTTTAGTAGCTAAAGCTTTCTCCTCAATAGTGCAGCTTGTGGAATCAATAGGTACCAGTCTATCTTCTTTAATAGAAATAAACACAACTTCATCTCCTTCTGATTCTTCATCTGTAACACCTTCATCAGTAGCATAGTAACATTTCTTCTAATGCTTATACTTCTAGTTAGGCTTGTAATGCTTATCATACTTCTCATGCTTCTCATATCTTTCATTCCTATCATGCTTATCGAATTTATCATGTCTATCATATTTAGACATTCGCTTTGGGCACCTAGAAGAAAAATGTCCTATCTTACTACAAGAGAAACATTTCAAAGGCAATTTTCCATCATACTTACCAACTCCCTTAGGCAATCTATGGGCAATCAATGCTTCAAGCTCATCCAATTCTATTTCTTTCTCTTCCATCTCTCTTCTCTCTCCTTCATATCTAGATATTCTGCATTCTTTAGGATCATAATTTTGTTTTCCAGATACATATGCTCTAAATGTTATCTCAGACTTTCCATGTGACTCACCAAAATTTCTCAGTTCAAATGCACCAATCTTTCCAACCAACATATCTTTTGTCATAGTAGTCACACTCTGGAACTCATCAATAGCAAATACCTTATGTTTGTAAGTAGGAGACAATGATCTCAACACCTTAGCAACAATATTATCTTCTTCAAGGGTTCCACGGGCACATCTGATGCCTAGGACAAGTTCATTCTGATAACTCAATGATGAATAGTGAGTACCAGACTGGTACTAAGAGGGGAGGGTGGGGGTGAATCAGTACCAGCACAAAACTTTTCTTGAATCGGTTTGATTGCAGACTGTAAACTACTGGCAATCCCTAATACCGGTCCAAACTAGATTACTACTGGTTAAACGTAGTGCAACTGTAAAAGACATGAACCGGGCAGTTTTCTTAGCTTTCCATACAACCTACTCCCTCATTTCCACTTTGTCCTTATGCATAAATAGATAATCTATCTTCAAAAATATAATAACTTTCTAGATCAACATGATTCACCACTTGATAGAAAACAACAAAGCATCACATCACATATGAAACACATATTTTTCACATGGAAACCCAACTGGAAAAAACCACGGTGGGGATGAATACCCACAATCTATTTTTGATTCCTTTAGAAGTCCGCTCTGTTAGAAGCCTAGTCTAGTTAAAGACTGTTACAACAAGTTTTGTTAGGAACCGATCCTGTTAGAGATCACCCAGTTAAGGGATGGCTAGAATACCCGGTTAAGGGTTAAACCTTGTTAAAGGATTTTATGAACTCAATGGCTTTGAGTCACCCTATTAAAGGATTTACAGCAAGCTGGTTAAAGCTACCCTATTAAGGGATTTTCCAATTGTTGAAGAGATTAGAGATCAACAGGTATTACAATGATCTGGTAATAGCACTCAATGCCATTGTAGATCCGCTTTAGTTCCTTCCTTCTGCACACACACTATGCAGGTATCAATCCTCTCAACTGGTCTGGCAAGAATCATGTATCTCTGCACATAGATACACACACAACATTTTCCAACAACCTCAACATGAAACACCACATCAACCTTATAGGAAACAGATAGGTCGGTAGCATAAACCCTAAACCCTAAATACTTAGGTTGAGAAATTTAGTCAGTTCAATCCTAACCATTGAATACTTTACATTTGAATACAATGGTCTTGAACAGATCTCAAGAAATTCTCCATCGTTCACTCTTTACCACTTCTTGGAGGTGATAACCCATCACGCGTTCTCCACTGTTTGCAGAGACTTCACACATTCCTGAGGTAGATAGGATCAATCTCCTTCATGCAAGATCCTTCATGTGCACGAGGCTGACATGGCAACACAATCTGATTTCCATTACAACACTAACTCATCACACAATGCCATCGGTTGAAACACACAAGCTCAAAACACTTCAACCGGAAACCCTGAAGCTAAGAATACCAACTGATAGTTATGCCATATGAACCCTAGATACAAAACATTCCATATACCAGTTCTCATTCCAACATACCGGTTCCGGTTCACAACACCATACCAGTTCACTTTGTTAGTTGCTTAACTTCAATAATCATGTTCACTCTTCATCATGTTACTGGTTCACTCTTCAACATATTACCGGTTCTCTTTCAACATATTGACATCAATGACAACACAATATCATCATGTCAACATATTATGCACATATGCCAACAATCTCCCCCTTTGGCATTGATGGAAATATACAAAGATATCTTTCTTTCTGCATCACATCTTCTCCTTAATACTGCAGATATCTTTTCCATTTCATATCTTCTCCCCCTTTGACAACAATGCCAAAGTGGAGGAACAAGCTTCCCTGTTCTACTATGTTGCTCTCCCTGAGGAGTAGCGTCCTTCAACACATCAATCTTGAAAAGATATAGCAAAGTAAGATCAGTCTGATGTGGTGCACAAACCTTTAGATTACCTCTTGAAGGGGCAGCACCCCTAACTCACCTCTTAGATAGGTAAAAGTAGCCTTCGGTAGAGGCTTGGTGAATATGTCTACTAACTGCTCCTTACTGGAAACATGTTCCAAGATCACCTCTTTGTTCTGAACCTTTTCCCTCAAGAAATGATACTTGAGTTCAAAGTGCTTGGTTCTAGCATGTAAAACCGGATTCTTGGATATGTTAATTGCACTTGTATTATCATAGAATATACTTATCGGTTCAGATACAGGAACTTTGAAGCCATTCAATACATGCTTCATCCAAATAGTCTGGGTACACTTCATAAAAGCTACAACATATCTGCTTTTTACTCATCCATGAGACCAGTCTACCACCGAGAAAGAATGCACCACCGCTTGTGCTCTTCAGGTCATCTACATTACCAGCCAATCAGCATATGTGAACACTTTCAGGTTGAAATCATTATTGTATGGATACCATAACCCATAGTCAATAGTTCCCTTCAGATATCTAAGAATCCTCTTGACTGATACCAAGTGGGATTCTCATGGGCTTTGCTGAAACCGAGCGGTAATACCCACTGCATGTTCAATGTTCAGTCTGCTATGCACTACATAATGCAACTTACCAATCATTGATCGATATTCCTTCTCATTTACCAATGCCGAGTCATCCTCTTTTGATAGTTTACAACCGGTCACCATTGGTGTACCAACCGGTTTACTATCTTCCATGCCAAAGGTCTTCAACACCTCTTTGACATACTTGGACTGAGTAATAAAGATTCCATTTTTCATTTCTTGAATCTGCAGTCCAATGAAGAACTTAATTTCCCCTATGAGTGACATTTCAAACTCCTTTTTCATCTCATCTACAAAGTTATGACTCATCTTGTCATCTCCACCAAAGATTATGTCATCAACAAATACTTCACAGATCAGAATCTGATCTCCTTCTGATTTCAAGTAGATATTGCTATCTTCACTTGTTCTTTCAAATCCAATCTTCATAAGATGGGAATGCAAGCATTCATACCAAGCTCTTGGTGCCTACTTCAGTCAATATAAGGCTTTAAGTAGCCTACACACCACATCACTGTCTTTTGATAGGGAAAACCCATCTGGTTGCTCTATACACACCTCCTCTTCAAGTATTCCATTTAAAAATGTAGATTTTACATCCATTTGGTATACCTTGAATCCTTTAAAAGTTGCATATGCAAGAAGCATACGAAGTCCTTCCAATCTTTCTACTGGAACAAAGGTTTCACCATAGTCTTCTCCTTCTTCTTGGGCATATCCTTTACATACTAGTCTAGCTTTGTTCCTTACCACTGTGCCATCCTCATTTAGCTTATTTCTGAAAACCCATTTGGTTCCAATAACATTTTTATACTCTGGTTTGGGTACCAAAGACCATGTACCATTCTTTTCTATCTGGTCAAGTTCCTCCTCCATTTCCTTGATCCAGTCTTCATCTTTATGTGCCTCTTTGAATGATTTAGGCTCAAATTCAAAGATCATACATGAGCTTTCTCTAACCTTTCTTCTTGTAAGAATTCCTACATCTTTGTCTCCTATGATCTGCTTTGGATCATGATTGAGTCTGACATACCTAGGTATGTTCTTAATAGATTCCTCTTTCTTTTCTTCATCATCCTCATCTTCATCAGCATCTACCAGTGTAGGAGCACAATTGTTGGTACTAGGCTGATTTGCAATCAGTTCCCAGAAGGTTACTACCAGTTCATCTCCTACATGCTCTCTGTCAGTTTCCTCTTATTTCTTAGAGTTTTAATCAACCCTAACATTGATGCTTTCAACAATTCTCTGAGTCCTATTGTTGAAACATTTGAGAGATTTTCTCTTAGTGGAATACCCTAGGAATATTCCCTCATCACGTTTAGCATCAAACTTGCTCTGATGTTCACTCCTCGTGATATAACATTTACTACCAAACATTTTGAAGTAGCTTACCACTGGTGTCTTATTGATCCAGTACTCATAAGCAATCTTATCCTTTCCTTTCTTGATGAGTACCTGATTCATTGTGTAGATTACAGTGCTCACTGCTTCTCTCCAAAAGGTGTGAGCAACCTTTCCTTGGATCAACATAGTTCTAGCCGTTTCAACCACAATCTGGTTGTTTCTCTCTACTAGGCCATTCTGCTATGGAGTTCGGGGGGCAGACAGTTGCCTCTTGATGCCGTTCTCTTCATAATATTTTTTGAATTCACCGAAATTCAATTCCCCTCCTTGATCAGTTCTAAGGCATTTGATTCTTCTACCACTTTCCTTTTCTACCAGTGCTCTAAAAAGCTTTGAACTTTCCAAAGGCTTCAGACTTGTCCTTCAAGAATGTGACCCACATCATTCTTAAGCAATCATCTGTAAGAATCATAAAATACCTATCTCCTTGCACACTACTAGTTTTCATAGGACCACACAAATCAGTATGCACAAGATCAAGTAAGTTGTTAGCAGTGAAAGATTTACCTTTGAAGGTTGAGGCAGACATTTTCCCCAGTTGACATTCTCTGCACAAAGGATTTTCCTATTTGCTCAGCATTGGTCATCCTCTAAGTGCTTTGATTTTATTGGCATTCACTATGTTATCAAAGTTTACATGGCAGAGTCTCATATGCCATATCCAGCTATCATCAAACTTAGCCATAAGACATGTACTTATTGTAGACACCTAAAAATGGTCAATGCTTGCGGAATTGTGCTTTAACATTTACGCATTGCCTTATTTTGGGGTTTTTGCATCGCATTAACATTTCTCCTATGTTACGCACTTGGCTTTTATCATTTGCGAGCATCGAGTCATTCTTCTACATTCTTCATTCGTCTCGCTCTCAAATTTGGTCTTGTCAACAACAATCTTCAGTCATGATTTTGGTCAGTCTTATCCTGTCGCATCTATGTGCGTGTTCATTTGTCATCATTTCGGACATCGTCAATCCTAATTAGGGTTTTGTCCTCTTATCAATCTTATCATCTGGCGATCGATTTGTCATCAATCCTTATCATTTTCAATCTTGTCATTTTGCGATCGATTTGTCATCGATCATTGTCATGTTCGATCTTGTCATTTTGCGATCGATTTGTCATCGATCGTGGTCATTTTCAATCTTGTCATCTTGCAATTTATTTTGTCATCAATCCTTTTCCTCTTTTCAATTTTGTCATTTTGCGATTAATTTGCCATCGATCATTGTCTATCTCAATTATGTCAATTTGGATCAATTAGTCATGGTTCCTCGTCAATTGGTGCATTTATCAATCAAATCATTTATCACATTGGTCCTTTGTTAATCAGAATCATGATCGAGTTAATTATCCTTCATCAAGACCTAATTGTCATCTTTGCATTTCAAATTCATCTTCTAGGGTTTTATGATTTATTCATTTAACCTTGTTTGTCATTTTCTCTCCATTTTCTCCCTCTAGGTTAAATTATTTATTTATTTATCCTAAGTCTTTGTGTCACAATTAAATGTTTAATTTAATTGGCTAATTATTCCTCTTTTTGTGAATTAATTAATAAATGATAAATTATTAATTGATTTACCTAATTTTTCATCATTCCTATTTTCCTAAATTCCTCAATTTCTAAATTCCCTCTTTGTGAATTAATTAATAAATGAAAAAATATTAATTCATTCACTAAATTCCTAATATTCCTCGTTTTCTAATTTTCTAATTTTCTAATTCCTAATTTCAATTCTCTCCTATTTTTCTCCTAATTTCATGGGAATGACATAGAAATTTGTCATAATTTGTCATAATTGACAATCAATCAATTTTTGACATAGAAATTTGTCATAATTTGTCATAAATTAACAATCAATCAATTTTGCATAGAAAGTGCATAATTTGTCATAATTGACATTTTTGATTTACAATTTCCATTTGAATTGAATCATGCTAATTTGATCATTTCTCCAATTTACCTATAAATTGGATGAATTTCTTCAATCCTGATCTAATAATCACTTGTTTTGAATTACTTTGTCGAATCAATCACGCTTTGAGTACTCTTGCGCTAATTGTCAATCTTGCTTTCACATTAGGTTTATGCACTTGAAGGTGAGATCCAGAAACAAAAGCTATTTGAAGAAGAAAGAAGGACAATGGAGCCACATGAAGGAGACGTTCAAGTCTGCATTTGGTTTGCTTAATTTTCAAATCTTGAATGTTTTGTTTTCATGTCTTTATTGAGTGTGTTAGGATTGATCATTGCATTTGAGCTTTTGTGATTGAGCTATTACTAATACTACTTGCTTTGATGATTACCAATTTTCTAGCTACATTAATTGGTGAACCCGATGTGAACTAACCCCCTAATCATGCTTTTGAGTGCTTTTGAGTTGATTTGCAGGTCAAAAACCCAAGAAACAGGGTAGTGCAGTGTTTTTGGGAACTTCTGCGCCTGTGTCAAGCATTCTGCATCTGTGTTAGACATTCTACGCCTGTGTCAAGGACATTTTACGCCTGTGTCAGACATTTTGCGCCTGTGTAGGGCCAGAAACAAAGGTAAAAGACAATGTTTTTCACTTGCAAATTGTTTTCTTTTGCATTCTGTTTCTGTTTTTTGTGGTTTTTTGGTACTGATTCTTTGTGCAGAACCTTGGCATACGCATGACAAAGACAATAAATGAAACTACTAACACGTTTGTGCAGGTTCTATAGTCAAAGAATAAGCATATCAAACTTCTGACTTGGGTTTTTGCAAGTTGCCTTGGACTACAACTAAACTTTGTGTTTGCAATTAATATTTATGCACCTAGTGATTTCTAAATAGGATGGAATGAATGTATGTTTGCCTTGATTGTTGAGTTTGACATTGGAGTAGGAGAGTATTCTCTCATCCTTCTTAGGGTGATCAGAAATCCAGATCTTCAATACCATGCTCATGTTTTTTATTGTGTGTCACCTTTAGAGGGCCTGCCTTCCCGAAGGGAATGACCCAAAGTGAGTACGGCTAGAATACCTTGGCATTCTAACTCACTATAAACAAATACCTGATGGGCGAAAGCTTTGAAGGAAGGGTTATGTGGGAATTGGAGTTACATGGGAAGTGATGACCCTTGAACTCTTTCTCATATCAACATCTAAGTAGGACCTCACGGTCTAAATCATGCTTGCGCGACTACATTTGTTTGGTATCTTGGTGGGCTTAATGTCTCAATCATGCTTGCATGACATCAAGGAGTAACACTTAACAGAAATCCTTACTAAACACCTTGTTTTTAGAGGCCAAAATCCTTCTAGTTGCTTGAGAAGGACAAGTTCGGATACTTGGAAGAGATACTAAGTTCGCCATGGGGAGATTTCCATGGGGACTGATGCTTGGCTGCCCTGAGGAGTGAGTGTCGTGGAGGGGAGCCCGTGGGGTCAAGCATCTATGTATTCTCCTTGAATCCCATAACGAGTCTACCTCTCAAGTACCTAATGTCCTTGCCTACCATAAGAAATGTGTGAATGAGCATGATTGTCTTGAGTCTAAGTTGAAATATCTTGTCTTCTTTGATTGTCAAAAGTTGAATCGCATCTCATTTCAAAAACAAGGCAAATTGATTCAAAACAAGGTTAAACCCAAGAACATTTCATCCAACAAAGTTCAAAACACCTTCAAACATGGCTGTCAAAAAATTGTTCGAAATCTTGTCTCAACATTCATGTCACTTAGATTTAGGTTCATCCTAGGTTTGTATTTTGCAAAGTCATTGTCAAGTACCAAGGTTAAGTTTCATCTAGGTCATACTCCTTTGCATATCAATAAGGGTCATCCATTTGCATGTGTCCTCTTGCATTAAAGTCATACCATTGTCATACATTCATATTTGCATACCCTAGGTCTCTTCATTAAGTTTAGGTCATTATTATATCATATTAGGGTCACTTGCATATTAATTGTCCCTTTGCATATAGTGTCAAAACTAGGTTTTGTCATACTTGAGTAATCCAAATCTTTGATAAACCCTAAGTCATTGTTAGGAAGTCTAGACCTTATCAAACCTTTTCTCTTTTTGTCATCAATGTCATTTCGTCAAACCTAGCTTAGTATCCAAGCATATAGGGGAGACATTGTCATCTTGTCCTTTTGTCACTTGGTCCTTTTGTCCTTTGAGGTCTAGACATCATTCCAATTTCCTAAGGGTCCCTCTTTTAGATTTGCATTCAAAAGTTTGTCAAAATCTTCAAAAACAACCAAAAACATAAGTTGCATTCTTGCCATAGATTTCATTTTCATCTATTTAGGTTGCATTTAGTTGCATATCATATATTATCCTTGAAAAATTCTAAAAATATTGCATTTGCATAAGTGACATGTCTATTGAAACAAGGTTCCAACCACCAATGATGCAACAAAGTTTGACATATCAACCGACAATGCAATCACAATTATATCCAACCCAACAACAAGGCAATATCGATCAAACTTTTTATGATGAAACAAGTCTCCAAATACAAAAATTAGAGGAGAAACTAGTTCAAGAAAAGGAGATATTGGAACAAAGAGTGAAAAACATTGAGAAGAATAGATCACAAATGTCAAAAATGTTTCAAAAATTTCCAGGTCAAAATCCAAAGATTGAGCCAATTGATGTAAGATCTCTTCTTGAATGATCAGACATACCAGCTCTCCTCTCCCAAATAGAGATGATGAAACAATTTCAAGAAAAGAGACAACATCAATTTCAACATTATGTGCCTCCACAACAAGAACAAGAAGGTGTTTACTATCAATCAGATTTTCAACCAATACAACAAATGGTTCAACCAATTGTTCAACATTTCCAATAGACACAACCAATTGTCCAACATATTCAACCAATACAACCAATGGTCCAATTTCAACAATATGTCCAACCAACTATACAATGTCAACAAATGGTTCAACCAATGGTGGAATATCAATGTCAACAATCACAACCAAACATTCAAAAACAAAGGTTGCAGCACACACCAACCCAAGTTTGAAACATGTCAGAACAATTGAACCAAGTCCAATATCAAAACATGACATTAGATCAGAACCAACTCCTTTCCAAACAAGTTCAAATTCCAGATACAACTATGTCAAAACCTTGAAAGAAAGGTGGCTTTATTGCAAGGCTCTTAAGGAACCTACCAAGTGAGTTCTTTGAGGAAGATCAAGATAATACGATTATGTCTAGCAATGCCTCATCCCCCAATAAACAAATTGACTCTCCAGTGGCATCTATCCCTACACCTTTAGAAGTTTCACAAGAACCTTCCATATTGTCCTCATCAAACAATACACCCAAGGATGCAATTATCCAAGGTCTATCCATAATTGATTGCCAAAATAATCCAATTCATGATGCACATCCTTGTCATGTTTTAGAAATACAAGACCCAATGCCACCATGCACTTTAATGCCATTACCTATTTTAGAGGACCCCATTCGAAGTCCCTCTTCCTCATGTTCAAGCATTGATTCCTTGCCAGAATCCATCACAAATGTTCAAAGTGCATTTCCTTCATCCCAAAACATTGATCCCTTGTTAGAATCACCCATGCATATCCAAAGTCCAACCCCATGTCAAGAGGATAAATGAGTCCTAAAGAAGATCAAGATCAAGATCCTGAAACCTTATCATCCCATCCAATTGTTGACCAAGACCCCATCTTCCCAGACACTCACAATGATTCCCCTATTCTTGTCCATCCTATCCAAAGTCCTATTGACACTCCATTCCCTGAGCAAGATCAAGATATCCTGGTCCATCCAATCCCAAATGATCCCATTCCATTTCATGAAAAAAATGTCCTTTTAAATCCCATTGACATTCCACTTCCTAAGAAAGATCAAGATATCCCTTCCATCCTTTCCAATGATCCCATTAAAAGTCAAGAGCAAAACACCTTTAAAGAGGATTCCAATGATCTTCCTCCTTGTCAAGATCAAATTATTCCTTTAAATCCTCCACAAGATCCACTTGTTCCTCCATCTCCACGTCCTAATCCAACATATCCACTACAAGATCGCATTTCTTTTGATGATCCCATTATTTCTCCCATTCCATCTCTTGAAGAGTCTATCATTGAACCATGTCTACAACACAATCCTAGTCCCCCTCACGATCCTAATCCCACTCATGATTCTAACATGTCAGTGCAAGATGTTCATGAACCCTTGACATGCATAATGGGTTCTTCCACTTTGGTGTGATCCGATCCACTTCAAGATCTCATTATTTCTCTCATATCATATCCACCTCATAATGGACTCACGTCTTCTTCCCAAAGAAAAGAGTCTCCTACAAGTCAAGATATTCATAAAGGCAAAGGAGTAGACCTTCATGAGAAAGAACCCCTCCATATCAAAGAAAATATTAAGGGTCAGGGCCTCAGCGAAATTCCTCAAGACGTGGGTACCCCTACTAAATCCAACATCCCTTCAAAATCCAAACATATCCCTTACCCATCATCCCTTCCATCCATCTTAGGTCCTTATATCCCTACATCCTGTATGCAAGGTCAACAAAGGCACACATCCTTGAGTAAATTTCATCAATCCAAAATAAGTCCATTTCATTCATATCCATCCATGCATTCCTTTCCTCCTCCAAGCAATTTGGATGCCAAGTATAAAAGTCATAAGTCTAAAAATCCACATGTATTCAAGGATCAACATGTCCAATATAATCGACATGTCAAAACAAAGAAAAATATGATCTATAAAGAAAAATAAATATCCAAAAGGCCACAAAGGCCCACTGAGCAAAATAAAGGAAAGTCAAAATATATATGGGTTCCTAAATCCCTTGTGAAAGCAATGCACTCCAAGGAACCACAAAAGCATGAAAAATCAAAAACCATGTGGATCCCCAAGAAGCTCTTTGAAGCACAAAAAGAACAACCCAGATTGGCATCTAAAATTGTTGTTCCTCCATCCAAACCTTCCAATTTTATTTCTCCACCACCTTCTTCATCCGTTTTGGGCCCTTATGTCCCAAAATCCATAGTCGTTCCTTTGCCAAAATCTCAATATCCAAAATACATTTGTCCTCCATCAGTCCATCACCCCTCAAGGTGTGTGCCAATGTTGATCTTGCCTTCATTTCCATCCGCTCAAGCCCAATTCTTCAAATACCCTATCCATTATCCAATTCATATTTTCCATCCTTCAATCCCTTTGGTCCAATCCTTTGCATAAATCCTCGCCTTAGTTTCATCTTATTTTCCATGTCCTTATCCTACCAACGTCTTTGAGCATGCTTTTAAAGGTCATGGTCCATTTTTTTCAAGGCTACTATCCAAAAAACAAAAAGATGTTTGATTCCTTCTTCCATCCCCTATCATGTGTCCATATTCTATTGAAAAAGTCAAAATACAAAAAAAAACAAAAAAAAAACAAAACAAAACAAAAAAAAAACAAAAACAAAAAAAAGAAAAAAAGCAAAGCAAAAATAATTCGTCCACTGGTGAAAACCTGGCAAACAGGCGTCATGCGTAATTTATGAACTTCTTGCACACCACACTTGGGGGCAGGTTTTATCTTATCATCCTATCGAACCCCTGTCATTACTCCTTCATGTCCTATTACCCTTCCTTGTCCTATCATCCCTCATGTCCATTTCCTTTTCCACCTTTGATCTTGACAAGGCTGAGGATCGTCATGAGCATCACGCATCTTGTTTGCAGCTTTTAGTCCATCATAGCTTTTGGTCTTTATCCATTTGCTTATTATAACCTTTCATCCATATTCCCTAGCTTATTGCAACTTTCTGCCACTATCCCGTATCATACCCCAACCTTCAGTCCATGTCCCTTATCCATTCTTGGTCTTGCTTATCCTATTCATATCTTATCACTATCCATACACTCTTTTTCATTCCTTGATCTTGATCTGACATAAGGACGCAAAATTTAAACATGGTTTCAAAAACCTCTTGACATGTCCCTCATGCCATGTCACTGCTTTACCTT
The DNA here is from genome assembly GCF_030272615.1 of Cryptomeria japonica. Classification (NCBI taxonomy): domain Eukaryota; kingdom Viridiplantae; phylum Streptophyta; class Pinopsida; order Cupressales; family Cupressaceae; genus Cryptomeria; species Cryptomeria japonica. Next base: position 680,710,509 of record NC_081408.1, on the reverse strand, counting down.
GTCATATCCAGTCTTTTGTCCCATCATGCCATAGCCCTTGAAAATTTCATCCATATTGTCTCCATGATAAAAGGCCTTTGTCTTCCCTCTATCCACCAACATTTTAGAAAGCCTATTTATTCACCTGTCATATTCCTTGCCTTGCTAGACACTGGGGGCAAAATCATAAAAATTGAAAAATGTCCTGAAAAAATCCCTAAACATCAAAAAAATGTCCTGAAATAATTCAAAAAAAATTGAATAACGTCCTGAAATAATCCAAAAAAATCAAATAAAGTCCTGAAAAAAAAATGAACACAAAAAAATTGTAAAAACTCAAAAACAAAAACAAAAACAAGCATTTTGCAATAAATGATCCCTCAATGCATAGATAGATCGCTAAGCATCCCTCCAACGACACGCAATCAAACACTATGCTTTAATGAAATCATGCGTTAACAGGTGCACTTTTTCAATCAAACCAGACATTCAAACTAATCACAATTGTCATATCAATCGAACGTTACCATCAATATCATTTGTCCTTGTCTCTACTATCATGGGTCTTATACAGGGTGTGGTATACTCGAAACCAGACTATGTCCTATCTTAGACGGGGTACCACATGTCCTGAAACCAGACAGCATGATCGTCCTATCAGCACTTTCAACTTTTGACAATGAAGATCAAGATGTTAGTTTGATTTGTTGGAATTTGTGCATCTTATCTTTTTACTGATTTATCTTTGGCTTCGATCATGTTCTTATGTTGCTCGATGATGTCACTGAGTGATTTAGAGTGACCGAGATGGTTCATGGTCCCTTTCTTTTTTTTGTTACGATTGTTGTTTGTCTGTGATGTGTCTATCTTTTGCAAAAAGGTTTGCATTTCAGCTCTGGCCTTCAATGCCATGATGCTACGCATCCATTTTGCTACATTAAAATAAAGGTTCTCACCTACAAAGTGCATTACTGAAAGCAAGTTTTTCTTCATCTCTAACTGTCCTCTATTTCATTTCTTCTTACTAACATTTCTTCCATCAGTTCGGATAGTCAGTTCGGTCTAGTGCTCTGATCTCCAAAAACATATGCTGCATCCTGCATCCATTTGGTTAGTACATTTGCATTACATCAAGCATCACATCAAGCATTTTATCCATTTCATATTATAAATGCATCAAAAACACATCAAAATGCATCCATACATGTTCCACAATAAACAATGCATAAGTCATCCATACGTGGAAAATAACATAAGTCATAACACATTGCATCCCATCATATTGATGCATATCATATCATATGTCACAATAATATCGGAGTACAAAATTGGACTGTCTGTCCTAAGTATGACCCGCAAGCTAACTACAAAATGTTAAATTACATAATGTCCACTATCCGTCATGCGGAGCACGTGCCTCTGTCACTGGGTGTTCCCTCTGTCCTCCTGGTCCTGGCTATGGTGGTCTCATAGGTCCACTCACCCCCATGCTGCTCAATGACCTTCGAGAGCGTGCCCTACTCTCCGTCCTCGATCGTACCCGATATGATGTTGCTCTCTGCTCTGGTAGAACTGCACTCTCATATAGTGTCCTCCAATGGCGTATCTCCTCTCCGGTCTCTACCAGCATCTGTGCCATCTCCCGTGCACTGGCATCCCGAATCGACCCAATATACTCAGTGACTCTCTATTCTTCTTGTTGTGCCTGAGCTATTGTTGTATCTCGAGCTGCTGTAAGTCTGGCTATCTTCACTCTGAACTACTCATGCTCTCTCTCTAAAGTCGCAATGTGATCCTGCTAACTCGCTATGGTAGCCCTACACATCTCCATCTCCCCTGTCCTAGCTGTCTCCGGCTCTATGGGTATATCCTGCAATGCCTCCTGCTCACCATCCTCATCTCCATCCTCGTCATTCCCATCCTCATCTCTATCCTCATCATCCCCCTCATCCTCATCACCACCCTCATCCTCCTCATCCTCATCATCTCCATCCTCCTCTCCAGTGAGTGGGAATTCCTCCTGTCGCCTCGGTACTGGAATATCTGGATCTGTCAATGGCACTGGCCGTCATCGTGCAAACCATCTCTCATATTCCTCTGTCATCCCAGCGTCTGCCACATCTGATCTCCAATCCCACTGTCTCTACTGTAGTTGTGAGAAGTCAGTATATGCTATGTGTGGCTGAATCATACTCCCCCACTAACATCTCAATCACTCTCTGGCGATTCATTGGTCACCCAATCAGGTACCTCTCTTGTCTACAATACGGTAGCTCATCACTATCATCTAACCATCCAGGGCAATCACGATATGGCCTCCATGTGAACTCTCTCAGTCTATCTAGCTCATGTCGCCAATACAATATGTATCCAAATGGACCCTGTCTCAGTGCTCCACCATAGCAGTACACATATGGTCGATGTGGTAATACCTATCTCTCTGCAATCGGTCGACATATGGCTATGTGCTCAAATGCCCATACCTGTAACAGTGTGACTCCATAGCTCAATGTCTGCACTCCCTAATATGCTATCTGATGCAACCAAAAATATAGCATAGCCAGTACACATGGTCCCCATGCATACACCGTACCCTCTATTGCCATCCACTCTAGCACTCTTCCCCATCTAATAGGGAATCCATGTCCTCATCTGTCTCCTACTAGTAGGCATGCACCACTACTATCACCACATATCGTCGATCATACTCTGATGCCATGGTCTCCTAGCCAATCTCCCTCTCTACGATATCCAGATCCTCTGTGTCACACTCAAATAATCTGCACAATGCGTCTCTCCCTATCACTGGGTCATACTCTACCATCTCTCCATGAATCAGAATGCGGAGGATACACCATACATCCTCCAGTGTCACCGTCACCTCTCCAGTCGCCAGATGGAATGAGGAGGTCTCTGAATGCCATTGCTCTACCAATGTGGTAAGTAGTCCTGTGTTTGCCCTAATCTCAAGCATGAATGTGATATAGTATATCCCAAGTCCTGCTAATGTATCTCTGTTCGTGCTCCTGAGTCTATGTCGTAGCATGAAGCAGTCAGGTCGGTTCTCCCGCATGATCAATGGATACTGTCGACTCTGCATCACAATTGGGGCACATTTTGTCAATTTTAGGGTTTGCTCCTACAGGTTTCATTTCCTCATTTTCATGTCCAATCAGGGTGTTTTTCATCTAATCTGACCTATCCTACCCTTATCCCCCCTTTGCAGATCATTTGCATGTTGTTTTGACCAAAATTAGGGTTTACATTGCACAATTGTGCCTGTGTGATGAGTCCTGCACCTGTGTCACATGTCTTGCACCTGTGTCTCCCTACACAAGTGCAAAAGACATCACACAAGCACAGGATTTGCCCTACACAAGCGCAGAAGTTAGTTTCTGCATCCCCTGTGGGCCCCGCAATGTCCCGCAAGCAAGTCAAATTCATCAAATTGAAAACATGGGTTTTTGAGATACATACCGCTGCTCCCGCGTCGTCCAGTCATCTGTACATGCATACACATTCTCCAAGGTGATCTGCCCTTGGAATGTTCACCATCTCTCTGCAAGTGTCCTTTTCCAGAGCAACAAATTCTCCTCTTTGGCTAGTGCAAATGAGCAATTTTCACTCTCTTTGCCTCAATTATAGATCTTTGTCAGTGCATTGATGGACATGCACCCTATCCATCTTATGTTGGTCATGGTCTTTTGCACCATCAATTGCTTTTCCTTCATGAATTCGATATCCGATTGTCAGTCCATTCGATCCTATCATTTTTATCGATCAATTGGCCTCTTTTTTGCATGTTTTCGGCCAATTCCTCGAGGGGGCATGCATATGTCATTGTCAGTGTCTGGGGCATTTTTATTATTATTCTTTGAAACAACGCTTAAAATCGCATTGTCTCAAAGAGGGGCAAAATGTAGACACCTAAAAATGGTCAACGCTTGCGGAATCGTGCTTTAACATTTACGCATTGCCTTATTTTAGGTTTTTCGTGTCTCATTAACATTTCTCCTATGTTACGCACTTGGTTTTTATCATTTGCGAGCATCGAGTCATTCTTCTACATTCTTCATTCGTCTTGCTCTCAAATTTGGTCTTGTCAACAACAATCTTCAGTCATGATTTTGGTCAGTCTTATCTTGTCGCATCTATGTGCGTGTTCATTTGTCATCATTTCGGACATCGTCAATCCTAATTAGGGTTTTGTCCTCTTATCAATCTTATCATCTGGCAATCGATTTGTCATCAATCCTTATCATTTTCAATCTTGTCATTTTGTGATCGATTTGTCATCGATCGTTGTCATGTTCGATCTTGTCATTTTGCGATCGATTTGTCATCGATCGTGGTCATTTTCCATCTTGTCATCTTGCAATTTATTTTGTCATCGATCCTTTTCCTCTTGTCAATTTTGTCATTTTGCGATTAATTTGCCATCGATCGTTGTCTATCTCAATTATGTCAATTTGGATCAATTGGTCATGGTTCCTCGTCAATTGGCGCATTTATCAATCAAATCATTTATCACATTGGTCCTTTGTTAATCAGAATCATGATCGAGTTAATTATCCTTCATAAAGACCTAATTGTCATCTTTGCATTTCAAATTCATCTTCTAGGGTTTTATGATTTATTCATTTAACCTTGTTTGTCATTTTCTCTCCATTTTCTCCCTCTAGGTTAAATAATTTATTTATTTATCCTAGGTCTTTGTGTCACAATTAAATGTTTAATTTAATTGGCTAATTATTCCTCTTTTTGTGAATTAATTAATAAATGACAAATTATTAATTGATTTACCTAATTTTTCATCATTCCTAGTTTCCTAAATTCCTCAATTTCTAAATTCCCTCTTTGTGAATTAATTAATAAATGAAAAATTATTAATTCATTCACTAAATTCCTAATATTCCTCTTTTTCTAATTTCTAATTCCTAATTTCAATTCTCTCCTATTTTTCTCCTAATTTCATGGGAATGACATAGAAATTTGTCATAATTTGTCATAATTGACAATCAATCAATTTTTGACAGAGAAATTTGTCATAATTTGTCATAAATTAACAATCAATCAATTTTGCATAGAAAGTGCATAATTTGTCATAATTGACATTTTTGATTTACAATTTCCATTTGAATTGAATCATGCTAATTTGATTATTTCTCCAATTTGCCTATAAATTGGATGAATTTCTTCAATCCCGATCTAATAATCACTTGTTTTGAATTACTTTGTCGAATCAATCACGCTTTGAGTACTCTTGCGCTAATTGTCAATCTTGCTTTCACATTAGGTTTATGCACTTGAAGGTGAGATCCAGAAACAAAAGCTATTTGAAGAAGAAAGAAGGACAATGGAGCCACATGAAGGAGACGTTCAAGTCTGCATTTGGTTTGCTTAATTTTCAAATCTTGAATGTTTTGTTTTCATGTCTTTATTGAGTGTGTTAGGATTGATCATTGCATTTGAGCTTTTGTGATTGAGCTATTACTAATACTACTTGCTTTGATGATTATCGATTTCCTAGCTACACTTATATTTGGATTCAGCTGAAATAAGTTACCTTTGGTCTGCATACCGGTGGCCATCAGTTCACCATTCTTTCCTTTGATTTTGCAGACTCCATTTTTTGAATTCTAGAGTGAGTCCACTGTCATTCAGTTGGGCAACACTCAATAGATTGTGTCTGAGACCTTCCACCCAATATACATTGTCAGCACTGCTCTTTCCATTTAGAGATATGGACCCTCTGCCTTTGACCATACATGGTGCATCATTACCAAAATGAACCACCCCACCATCATACTCTTCCAGAGATATAAACTTTCTCCGGTCACCAGTCATATGGTGAGAACAACCACTATCAATAATCCACTCATTGGAATTATCAAAGCAGAAGACAAGAGCCTTTTTGTTTGACACAGCCTCCTTGACTGCAACAAACACAATATCTTCATTTTCTTCATATTCTGATTCCTCATCGATGATACCTTCATCAACTGCTACCAAATAGTTTCTCCAGTTTCCTCCTTTGAATTTCTTGAACCTTTCCGGTTTGTCCTTGTTATCACCATTAGGATAGTTTATAGCAATGTGTCCTATCCTGTTACAAGATAAGCATTTCAAAGGAAGCTTACCTCTGTATTTGCCAGTTCCCTTAGGAAATCTCTTGGAAAGAAGAGCTTCAAATTCCATCAGAATCTCCTCATCATCCATTTCTCTACTATGTCTTGGTTCACCGCTGGTGCTTGCTTCTTTTCCTTTTTTGGATGGTGCAGTAGATGCTCTAAAAGTTGATTCAATCTTCTAAACACTGCCATCAAAACTATTTAGGTCATAGGCTGTCAACTTTGCAATGATGGAGTCTAGGGATACCTTAGTCTTTTCTATTGATCTCAACTCTTGAATAGCAACAACCCTTATTGCATAGATCGGTAATAAGGATCTCAAAACTTTGCTAACAATAGTGGAATCTTCATTTTACCACCTGCACTCTTGATATCTCCAACAACAATTTCGATTCTTATTCCATATTGTTGAATGGTCTCACCTTCAACCATCCGCATGTCTTCAAACTTCCCTCTAAGGCTTTCTTCCTTAGCTTGTTTTACATGCTCATCACCGCCATAGATATTCTCAAGAGTATCCCATACTTCTTTGGGATTTTCTTTATCTTGGACATCAATAAACTCAATGTCAGATAAACTATTGATTAGGGCTTCCATGACTTGTCCATTTTCCTGAATCTCTCTCTTTTGGTCATCGGTGAGAGTACTGGTAGGGATAACATAAACATTCTCAACATAGCTCCAATGTTGAGCACCCATGCTTCTGATGTATATCTTCATTCTATCCTTCCATATTTTAAAGTTATCTATGTTGAACTTTGGACCTTCCCTCTTCATCATTACAATAGGATCTTTCCCTCAAGTGGTTAAGCTTACAACACAGAGGACCTGGAGGATGCTCTGATACCAATTGATAACTTAATGATGAATAGTGAGTACCAGACTGGTACTGAGAGGGGGGGGTTGAATCAGTACCAGCACAAAACTTTTCTTGAACCAGTTTGCTTACAAACTGTAAACTACTGGCAATCCCTAATACCAGTCCAAACCAGATTACTACCAGTTAAACACAGTGCAATTGTAAAATACATGAACCGGCCAATTTTCTTAGCTTTCCATACAACCTACTCCCTCATTTCCACTTTGTCCTTATGCATAAATAGATAATCTATCTTTAGAAATATAATAACTTGCTAGATCAACATAATTCACCACTTGACAGAAAACAACAAAGCATCACATCACATATGACACACATATTTTTCACGTGGAAACCCAACTAGGAAAAACCACGGTGGGGATGAATATCCACAATCTTTTTTTGAACCCTTTAGAAGCCCGCTCTGTTAGAAGCCTAGTCTGGTTAAAGACTATTACAACAGGTTATGTTAGGAACCGATCCTATTAGAGATCACCCGGTTAAGGGATGGCTAGAATACCCAGTTAAGGGTTAAACCCTATTAGAGGTTACCTTGTTAAAGGATTTTATGAACTCAATGGCTTTGAGTCACCCTGTTAAAGGATTTATAGCAAGCTAGTTAAAGCTACCCTGTTAAGGGATTTTCCAACTATTGAAGTGATTAGAGATCAACAGGTATTATAATGATCTAGTAATATCACTCAATGCCAATGTAGATCCACTTTAGTTCCTTCCTTATGCACACACACTATGCAAGTATCAATCCTCTCAACTGGTCTGGCAAGAATCACATATCTCTGCACATAGATACACACACAACATTTGCCAACAACCTCAGCATGAAACACCACATCGACCTTATAGGAAACAGATAGGTCAATAGCATAAACCCTAAACCCTAAATACTTAGGTTGAGAAATTTAGTCGGTTCAATCCTGACCATTGAACACTTTGAATTTGAATACAATGGTCTTGAACAGATCTCAAGACATTCTCCATCGTTCGTTCTTCACCGCTTCTTGGAGGTGATAACCCATCACGCGTTCTCCACCATTTGCAAAGACTTCACACATTCCTGAGGTAGATAGGATCAATCTCCTTCATGCAAGATCCTTCACGTGCATGAGGCTAACGTTGAAACATGATCTGATTTCCATTACAATGCTAACTCATCACACAATGCCATCAGTTGAAACGCAGAGGCTTAAAACACTTCAATCGGAAACCTTGAAGCTGAGACTACCAACTGGTAGTTATACCATATGAACCCTAGATACAAAACATTCCATATACCGGTTCTCATTCCGTCATACCGGTTCTGGTTCACAACATCATACCGGTTCACTTTTTCAGTTGCTTAACTTCAATAATCATGTTCACTCTTCATCATGTTACCAGTTCACTCTTCAGCATATTACCGATTCTCTTTAAGCATATTGACATCAATGACAACTATCATCATGTCAACATATTCTGCACATATGCCAACACATTCACCTTATCCATAAAGGAGTTTATGTTCTCATCTTCTCCCATTCTCAGCATCTCATACTTCCCTTTCAAACTTTTCAACTTAGAAACTTTGACTTGTTTATCTCCTTCATATAGGGTCTCAAGCTTCTCTTAGATCTCATGTGCAGTCTGAAGTCCCATTACATCATTCATCTATGTTGGCTTGATGATGATTTTTGTAATGGATGACTTTATGTGTTGTCATTAATGGAACATATACACACACACATATGCTTATATTGTCATAGTCATCTTAGTTAAGACAAATCGGTACTACTCCTAAGTCTTTGTATTGCAAACCGATATCACTTGTTTAGAGAAGTCTAAATGGTATGAAGGTGTCTAAACTGGTATATGTAGACAACCGGTATATGCAGGAATGACAATTAGTTTTAGTTAACACTCAACCGGTATCAGTGTGCCAGCTCATTTCATTGATTGTGTGATAAGTTATCTCTAACCAACATTTTTGGTGGTGATATGTGATGTGTTATGAAATATTGTCTAGATATGCTAAACCTAGGAAATTGTGATGAGGTTCTTGAGCCGACATGAAATCTAATGTTTATAAAAAGACATTGTGATGAGTTATTTTGATATGGAAGATACAAGTGATTTTATGAGTTAGAGTTTATGTGATTTATTGAATAATTTGCAATGTACGTCGGTGATGCAGTATTGAGTGAGCAGAATAGGATCTATACAAGCAAGATGTGCTATTTCTAGATCATACCACTTGTTGTTTTCTGATCACTACGACAGTTAAATCCCCTAACCGAGTAAGCTCTAACAAGATTCATCGTACAAATTATCTAACCAAGTGATCCATTAGTTTGGATTTGAAATCCTCTACCGAGGTTACTCCTAACAGGCTACTACCATTAACCAGGTATAGCTCCTAACAGGGCTTTGGGATCTTTAACAAGATTCAATCCTAACAAAGCACTTTGTATACCTTAACCGATCAGTTACCTATTTCTACAAATAGTTAACTTGTGAGTCCTATCTCACCATGGATTTTCCCAGTTGGGTTTCCACATATAAATACTTGTGTTATGGTGAATGTTTTACTTGTTGAGAATGTTGTTATAACACTTTGGATTGTATGCAAAGTTTTAAGTAAACTGTTTAATTTTTTTCCCAATCTGTGTTTAAAGTGTTATTGTTTTTGCTATAATTGATTCACCCCCCCTCTCTCAATGCTTTATAAGTCTATCAATTGGTATCAGAGCCTAACTTCCTTAAGGATTAATCACTTGGAAGGAAACCCTAAAGCCATTATGGGGTATATGAGTTATAGAGAGATGGCTAGAGTGCTTGATGCAACCAGGGAAGTGCTTGAAACCCTGAGAGGAAGATTCAGAGCTTCACAAGTTAAGAGGAGAGAGCTGACTGAGTAATTATTGGAGATCTCTGACAACAGTTCTTTAGATGAGGCCAACATTGATGCTTTGGTTGAAGAAGTGGAGAAACTGAATGGTGAAAAGCTAAATCTGAGGAGAGAACTTGAAGCCCTAAAAATTAGTATGATTCAAGAACTTGAAGCAAGGAGGGTAGCTAAAGACATGATCAAAGAGAAAGATCATGAGATTTCTAAGATCAAGCAAGAGAATGCAGCTTTGCACGAACATTGGCATGAGGAGAAGGAAGAGAAGGAAGAATTACAGTTAGATCTTGGAATGGCAATGTCTCTTAGAGAGACTCTTACAACACATAATGAAGATCTTACCAAAGATCTTACTGAGGCTAGGGAAGCTTGACAAATTTAATAAGAGTTCCTTTATGCTGGATGAACATATCCAATCTCAGAGGATGAAAGGTGACACATCTGGACTATGATTCAATACATCTGAGAAAGGAGAATCTTTCATTACCAAGAGCAACATGCATAAAGGTAAAATTGTTCCTAAGGCTAAGAAGCCTAACGGTAAGAAATCTTTCAAACCTATTTTCTTTATTTGTCACAAACCTGGACATACTACTAATGTTTGTAGAAGAAGATCTAATGAGAACATGGGCTATAATGCTAACACTAGATATGTGTCTAGAAGATTTGAAGATCATTTTTACACATGCAGTATGTATGGATATAGAGAAGTTGAATGTAGATATGGAGCCAAAAATCTAGCACCTCACATGAATCCAAGACCTATCAGTGATAGGAGAAGGACCTATGACAACTGGAGAAACATGAATTGGCAAAAACCCTATGTCAAACAGTTACATCCCTATGAGATGGAGAAGGTAACAAATGTGATTTGCATAATTTGCAATAACTAGGGACATGTGGCTATGAACTACAGAAGGATAATTGGAAGAGGTAATGTAGGACCTTGAGAGCATCTGGGATGGCCTGCTATCATTGTCACAAATCAGAACACATGGCCAAGTTTTGTAGAACAAAGAAGAATAAACCGGTAAACCACTCTGAAGATTAGAAAGGAAAGAAGAAGGTTGATGTTGAAGAAATGAGAGCGAAGATGAATAGAATTTGGAAGAAGAAAAGTGAGGAAAAGCTAGCAGAAGAATCAAACCCTTCACCTAGTGTGGAGAATCTTGTACCAGTGAACTGATCTTTTCAACAAGCCTAAGGGGAGCATATCGGTAAATCTACTTTCGGACCCCTTGAAGAGTGTATGGTAAGAGAATTTTGTATTTTGAGTTGTAGTATGAGAATTTTTTATATTATTACCTATTAGTTTTCTAAGGATTACGAACCGATTATATACCTATTGGTATAGGTGATCTTGTTAAGTGGTAATAAGGGTTTGTTACCCTATTGGTAGTGTAATTAATGCAGTGGGTAAGTTTATAAAAGGAAGTTTTACTAAGTTATTTTTTACCCTAATTGCATTAGAAGAAGCATTTGTGAGCACTTGTAGAGAAAAACAAAGCATTGTTAGTAGATTGTGAATGGATTTGTGCTATGGAACAAAAGTTGAATCAGATTCGAAGATAAGGAAAGGCGAAATGGGAGAGCATACAAGAGATCAACCGAAAACCCTGCCACTGCGAAGGGAATAAGGTATTTTTGTTAATCTCTCTCAAATCAATATTATATAGAATGGTGTCATCATCTACACCAGTCGAGAGTCTTATGATTACCTGTTGAAGCTATGGAGTCAATGGAATCAGATAAAATAGAATCTTATAATGCATTGTCTCAAGTTCTGCAAGGTGTTTTGATCAAAGGTGATTTATCTCGATCTAGGATCACTGGCAATCTATTCGCAGCTCAAATCTCTGTGTGATAAGAGCGGGAAAATCAAACCCGAATATATTAGGGTTTATGAAAAGGGTTTTCATAATGCAGCATATTTTCTTGAAGATTTTGAGGAAGAGCATGTTAGGATTATCCTTAGTCATGTACATGGTGGGAACATGTATCTTGATAGATCTCACACCATCAAAAAGGAAGCTATTCATGCAGTAACTGGTTTCTGCCAAACCAGTGAAGTACCAAAATTGAGGACAATTTCAAAAGAGACTGTGATTGCATTGATAAAGACCACTGCTGATGATCAAGCTATATCGGTCAACAACATTGCAGATCCAAAAGTCAGATTTGCAACTATGGTTATTGGCTATCGGATATTCTATTCTAGAAGGATGAACAATGTACCATTTGTTGTTGTGCATGCTGCCTATAGGCTGATGGTAGAGAATGCAGATTATAATTTGTGTGAGGCAATGGAAAGTCAATTGATGTTGAACTTAGAATCAATTAACAAGGATAATAGTCAAAAGTTTAAATATGGTCAACTGTTGATTGGTCTATTCTTATACTTTCAGAATTTCATACTGGGAATTGGTGACATTCAATGGTCGAAGGACATACTAGTTACAACCCAAATAAACAATAGCATTAAGGCTGTGAAGAACATATTTCTTGTTGCCATGAATAGATATTTTAATAAGTTTCAAAAGAAGATGAGCATGAGATTAAGGCTATCTGATGAAGTGGTGAAACACTTTGAAAAAGACATTTGTTTCACTGTAACCACTGACTTTTACCTTATGGAGGTCATTGAACCTAGAGAAGAAGAGATAGAAGAAATGAGCTATGAAGTCAGCTATGACTTACTAATCTATTATGCCAACAACCTTTTGGCATCTCCTAAGGATAAAAATAAGAAAATACTAGGAACTTACTAGGAAAGGATTTCACCTACTCAACCCAGTAGTGCCAAGGAGAAAAAGAAGAAAGTTGAGCAAGCAGCTTTAGTTACCACCGGTACAAGGGTGGCTAGAAGTACTCAAGTCAAAAAGGAAGCGGTACCCAAAGTATACGCAAAGAAGAAGAGTGCAACAAAGAAGAGAGGCAGACATCTCATTCTTCAAGAAGAATCTGAGGGAACTTAGTCTGATGAAGAGCAGAAGAAGCTAAAGGCAACCGGTAAGAAATCTAAATCTGTAGGGGAAATCCCTAAGCAAAATGTGTTTATTGATGTTACATCTTGGAAGCCAACAAGTCATTTTTAGAGGACTCTGAAGCTATTAAAGAAAAATCATTTTCATAATGTAAAGGAATATTTTGATTCATTTGATAAAGGTCATAAACAAGAAATTATTCAAGAGGTAATCAATTACCTGTGTCGAAATAACTGGTTACCTCATGAGATTCATAAGGAAATCCCTAATTCTTTATATTCTATTCTTGAAAATAAATGGAAAATGGTTGTAGATCAGGATCAAAAATTTATTGATAGAGTTTTTATTCAATATTTTCTTGAGTTGTCTCGAGATGAATTATTATCATTGCTTGCTAAATTTAAAGGCAATTTAATTCAAGATCAAGGAGAATGAGGTTATTGGCACGAATAATTAAGGAAGTTGAAAATGATACTCATCGGGTAGCTAAAGCTATTCAAGGAATGAATGAGCAATTGAAGTATCATCAAAATAAACCTGACCAGACTAAGACTAGAGCTCCACCGGAGCTAGATACTGAAGAGTTTATTACATTGGATGTTGTCTATCCCGTTAAGAGTAAGGATGACACAAGTTCCACACCAATCATATTCTCAGTAGATGAAGTTGAAGATATTGTTGATACTGTTGATCTAACCAGCAATTCCATTTTACCTGTTAAAGAAACTAAACAACAACCAGACATTACTGATACACAAGAAGCAGCTGAAACACCGGTTACAGAACCAAGTGTGGATATCCAACCATCACCAGAAAAAAAATACCAAGTTGAAAGTCAACTGCTACCAGTCACTACAGCTACATAGGAGGAACAAATAGAGGTAGAGCAAGAAAAAATAGAGAAAAATGTTGAAGAGAAGGAGACTAAAAAGAAAAAGGATGAAGAGAAGAAGATTGAAGAGAAAAAGAATGAAGAGGAGAAAGTAAAGAAGAAGGAGAAACCTGATGATGATGAGGATGAATCAATAAACATTAAAGGCCCTATATATGTAGATAATTTGAGTGCATCTGAACTAATGGAGATTGCTATAGTGATGCAATCCCAGGCTCAAAGAAAAGGTTAAAAGAGCAGAGAAAAGAAGTAGAAACTATACAAACTATTATTGACATTCTGTCAAGTCTCCTACCAGAGACTGACACTGGCAATTTGTCTACCCCTATTAGAAAACTTGGACAGTTGGTTGTTGATGTTACTGACCAATTGAAATCACTTAAAGAAGAAACACATTCCTTAGCTAAAAATAATTACAGGAAGAAGAGGGGAGAGAAACTAATGTCAAATATTGATAAAGGCAAGATTGCTTTATCTGTGAATCAAGATCTTTTGAGAACTGTTGTTGAAACTGAAGGAAGACTTTTGGCCTATACATCTAAAGTTTCATTTTTCTATTCTGATTTGAAGAAGAGGTGAGAAGACACAAAAAAGGAACTAGAGAGGATAAGTAATGCTTATATACCAGTATAGGATTCGGCCTTATCTTTTGGAAAATGAGTTGATGCTTTGCAACATCTGCTAGATGTTTATGATTTTGAACAGGCTAAGTGACTCAGATCCTTGAAATAACTGAAGAACCAATTGAGTCCAAAAGTTTAAATCTTACAAAGGACATACAAGGATTTAGAAGCGGTTTTGGCTACCCCAAAGATGAGCATAGTGGATGCAATGGAAGAATTTGTTGCACAAGTTATGACAACTATTGAGATCACTAAAACATTATTAGAAACATGGGATGATGATTTTTCACAGATGAAGATTACTTTCAGTGACATTTTCTTAAAAATTATAGTGAACACACCTTGAAAAACTCTTATATTCATCTATATGTAGTTTTTGATGCAAATTTTGATGTAATATATATGTATTTTACTTTTCAATTTGGCATTGTTGTCAAAGGGGGAGTAGAAATATGTATGTACATTTTTGTAAGCACACTTAGTTGTAAAGTTGTAAAATTTTCTAAGTGTTGCCATCAATGCCAAAGGGGGAGATTGTTGGCTTGATGATAATTTTTGTAATGGATGACTTTATGTGTTGTCATTGATGGCACATATACACACATATGTTCATATTGTCATAGTCATCTTAGTTAAGACAAACTGGTACTACTCCTAAGTCTTTGTATTGCAAACCGGTATGAAGGTGTCTAAATCGGTATATGTAGATAAATGGTATATGCAGGAATGACAATTGATTTGGTCAATTCTACTAATAGCAGTTTGGAGATGCAATGGAGATCAACAAGGAGATGAATGGAGGACAATCGGTATATGAGTTGGAAGCAGTTAAAACTCAATCAGTATCGGTGTTCCAACCGGTTTCACTGATTGTGTGATGAGTTATTACCGGTTGTGATGAGTAATCTCTAACCGACATTTTTGGCAATGATATGTGATGTGTTATGAAAGATTTTCTAGATACACTTAACCTAGGAAATTGTGATGAGGTTCTTGAGCTGACGTGAAATCTAATGTCTATAAAAAGACATTGTTATGAGTTATTTTGATATGGAAGATACAAGTGATGTTATGAGTTAGAGTTGATGCAATTTATGAAGAAGTTGTAGAGTATGATGGTGATGTAGTATTGAGTGAGAAGAAGAGGATCTATACAAGCAAGATGTGTTATTTCTAGATCATACCACTTGTTGTTTTCTAATCACTACAATAGTTAAATCCCCTAACCGGGTAAGCTCTAACAAGCTTCATTCTACAAATCCTCTAACCAAGTGATTCATTAGTTTGGATTTTAAATCCTCTACCGAGGTTACTCCTAACAGGGTACTACCTTTAACCAGGTATAGCTCCTAACAGGGCTTTGGGATCTTTAATAGGATTCACTCCTAATAGAGCACTTTGTAGACCTTAACCGGTCAGTTACCTATTTTTGTAGATAGTTAACTTATGAGTCCCATCTCACTGTGGTTTTTCCCAGTTGGTTTTTCCATGTATAAATACTTGTGTTATAGTGAATGTTTTACTTATTGTGAATGTCATTATAACACTTTTGATTGCATGCAAAGTTTTAAGTAAACTGGTTAATTGTTTTTACCGGTCTGTGTTTAAAGTGTTATTGTTTTTTCTATCACCGATTCACCCCCCTCTTAGTACTCTATAATTCTATCAATCTTTGGATCAGTTAGGGAACTCAACAATGCTTCCTTAGCCCTAATGTTATGTTCGACTTCCTTGATCTCTTCAGCAGTAACTGGTCCATTCTAAGGAACGTAATAGGCATTCTTTGTAATTTTCTAGTAATCCTCTCCAAGACATCTCAAGTGCACCTCCATCCAGTTCCCTACCCTATTTTGGGCCTCCCTTGATCAAATCCTACATTGGGCTTGTCAATTGTGAGTGGGAAAAAGTTTTCCTATGCCGGTCTAATATGGAAAATCAGCTAAATATCCCTAATTGGAAAGTATCTAAGGAGCATTTCTCCTCCTATTTGCATAAGTTTGGAAGTGAAGTTTGATAAGGAAAACTTAAGTTCATGAGCAAAGCGATGATAAGCGACAACAAGTCGATCATAAAGCGCATTCATCCATTCAAGCATCCATTCAAGCATTGAGCATTCCAAGTCTCCTTTCAAGGCTAGGTGTTGCATTCAAGTCAAGGATTCAACCATTGAAGAGGAGATCTCTACCAGCATTCAAGGCATTCTATTTAGCATATCCTTTCAATCAATTCTATCAACATTTCAATTGCATCCTCTCTTGAGGTGAATTTTACTTCAAATATTTCCTTTCATTTACTTGCAAGTATTTTCAATCACTTGGTTAATTCCAAAATGGGGTTTGAACTGAAGGAAAACCCCCAATCCCAACAACATTTCCTCTCTTTTATGTGTGTAGGTTGTAGGTGTGCAGTTGTAATTGCAGGTTTAGGCTTCATTTTCAGAGATGGAAAAACCCTTTTCAGCGCGCAAATTTTTCAGAGGACCAAGTACACTTTCAATCCGGTCCCAACAACTTTTTCTCAAATTTGTAGGGGAGCTCCGTCTTGACATCTTACTACTAATTCCAGGTGCACAACTTTATCCCACATCTCTATCTCAAAACATAATTGTTTCTTTGTCATCTTTACACTTAGTCTCAATTCGTTTAACTCAACTTGTCTATTTTAAAAGAGGGTTACTTTACTTTCCAAATCCATTGCCAATTCCTTACAATTCATTCAGCATTCAATCTCTTTCCATTGGGATTCGATCTAGTGAATTCAACCCCCTCTTTTAAATGTAATGTGTGTGAGAAATTGAGTGGAATCCTTTGTGAAACTTAAATTCCTCTTTTGAGGGGAGTAAAGCTTTCCACTTGATCTCCCCTCATCACTTTTCACCACATTACATTTTGGTGAACTTGACATCTTACATGCTTGACATTGAAAATTATTGCATATTTTTCATTTACAAGTTTAATTTTCTTGCAAAACTTAGTGGTTAATTCATTCAAACCGTAGTTGTTAAAATTGAAATTGAACTTGTGTTTTGCAAAAATTGTTATCTATTGTTTTAGATCTGAAAATTACATTTCTTATCAAATTCAATTCTTTCATTGTCTTGTTCAATTTGCAAAATCAAATTTACAAAATTAAGTGGTTAATTGTCAAAACCCTAATTTTCAAAAATCAACTTCAACTTGTGCAAAAATTGGATTCACATTCAATTTTCAGACTTGTCTTCTTGCCTAAAATTCAAATTTTCAATTTCCCTCCTTTTCCAAAAATCAAAATTTCAAAATTCAGTGGTTAGGCCCTAAAACCTTAATTTTCAAATTTACTTAGATTTTGTGCAAATTTCAATCAATTTCAGTTTTCTAAATATTATTCAAGGTGACCCTATCCATTAAATTTGACCTTTTTCAAATTTGCAATTCAATTTCTTATATTTTTCAAAACCCTAATAGGGTCCTATTTTGACATTCAAACCTCAATTTTGCCTATCTAAACTTCGTAAAATCAACCAATTTTGGGGGGTTAGCTCTCAAATCATCGTAGCTTTCATCCTTGAAAATTTCCAAAAAAGTTGGGCGGACCAGGTACACTTTCAACCTGGTCCCTAGCTTTTTTCTCAAAATTTCAGGAGACTGTTATGACTGTATTTAATTGCTCAAATCCATAAAATTGGCTAATTCTGTCAAATTTTGATCCCTCTAAAATAAAAAATATTTCTCAATTTCAACATTACAACTTTCAAGGAAACATTTAAAATTAAGTGGTTAATTATAATATGTTCTGATTTTAAAACCTTAATTTTTTCAATTTTAATTAAGTGGTATCCCATTGGCCCTAATTTTAAATTTTAATCTCTTTTTATCATAAATTTATTTGAAAAGTGTGCTATTTCTTCTTTCCACAAAGTTCAAATTGTCTAATCATGATTTTCTTGAATATTGCATTATTCAATTTTGCAAACTTGGTTCCCAAAATTCAAAATTCAAAATTTTCCCTCTAGTGCATGAGTTTTACAACTATTAGTTCTACCTATACTATCCTCATTAGATTAAGCATTAGAATTAATGCTTCCCAAGGTTTAATTCACATAGAGATGGAGCCTAATTTGGGAGACTTCTTCAATGAGGATAATGCTAATTCTTCCCATCCTAATAACATCCCTATCTACCAAATTGATGATTCCAATGATGAAGAAGAAGCTTTGACTAGAGTTTCCATTAATCAATTTTTAAAATTGGATAATCAATTCAACAACTTCCAAAAATGGATGTCCCAAGAATATCCTAATAGTGAATTTGTTCCATTAATTGAAGGCCTAAAACACATGATTCAAAGTGATAAGAATGGAATTGATATATTGCGTGGTATTGCTCACATTGTTGATTTTAATGTTATGCCTATAAACAGTTGTGATGAGAACTTAGGTTATTCACAACCTCCTATACAAATCAATCATTATATTCCTTTGACCACTTCAATGACTAGTATTCCTACTTTCACTTCAAACATCATGACTACATCAACTCAAAATGTCATACCTATAACCATTAGTCATGGGGGAAATCTCTCTTCCTCAATAAATCCTTCATCTTTATCTATTCCTTCAATGAGTATTCCTATTTTCTCTCAACCAATTAATTAGACACAAGGGGGAAATTCATCCATTCATTCTATCCTTCCTTTCGGTATACCATTTCCTACTCAATCATCACCTGTGCCTAATTACCATAGTGTTCCACCACCTTATTCTCAATCAATTCCTTCTTTCAATAACACCACACAACCTTCTCAATCAAATATGTCTAACATAAATTCCTCAAATTGTGTCTTCATTGCAACAACAAATCACTTCTATGAGTCAATCCAAGTTTAGTATACCCACATTTGATGTTGCGAGCCCGCTTTCTCTTGATATTGTTAGAGATATCCCTCCTAAACATGTTGAAGTCCCTCAATTGGAACTCTACAATGGAAAAGGTGATCCTTTAACACATGTCAAAACATTCCAAACTTTGTGTACTGACTTTGCTTATGATCAAAGATTGCTTGCCAAATTGTTTACTAGAACATTAAGAGATAAGGCTTTACAATGGTATTGATCTTTGCCTTACTATTCCATTACTTCTTTTCAACAATTAGCAAATGCTTTTATTCAACAATTTAAAAACAACATAGGTCCTAAAATCACTTTGACTCATTTAATGCATTGTAAACAAGGTGTTAAAGAAAAAGTGACTGATTTCATTGGTAGATTTAAGAATTTGTGTTCTCAAATCACTTTTCCAGTGCCTGGTAATGGTATTCAAATAATTTTCATTTCTAATTTGCAAAAAGACATTAGGGAAAAACTTCTCCTATCTGATTTTACTTCCTTTCTATAGTTGTGGGCAACACTTCATAATTATCAACTAACTGTTAGTCAACTGGAGCAATCTACTCCTATGGCTCTGAGTGATAAGGGTGAGAGTTCTCAACAACCATTTGTGAAATTCAAACCAAACAAAGACTTCATAAAATTCAATGACACCATCAACAACAACAATGTGAATGCTACAACAGGTGTGCCTCCTATTTCTAAATTTTTCAAAAGAGAAAGACAATTTAGTCCTTTGAATGAATCTTTGCATAGCATCATGTCTTAGTTATTACAAAGAAATGTTAACAAACTTCCTCCAATAAAACCTGTTGACCCTTCTAACGTAGCCTCACCTTACTTTGATAATATTTTTTTTTGTCAATTTCATCATCAACCTAGTCATGTACTGAGAAATGTTTTGCATTAAAAAGTAAGATTCAAGACCTGATTGATAATATTACTATATCTATGGTGGGTGTGAATGATAAGGGAAACAAATCAATGGCTCCTCCTAATCAAAATCTTAATATTTTTACTGATCCTTTACCCTCACATACCTCTAACATGATTGAGACTGAACATACCTCTTTCTCTCCCTCTGATTTCACTACCACGTCTCCAAATTTGGTGAATATGGTAGAGAAACCAGAAACACCTAAGGATCCATGTATCACATTTGACCCTAGTGAGACCATTAGAGCACTCAATGGCCCTTTATACATAGTTGCGAAGATCCAAGACAAACCTTGTCATGGTATGCTTATTGATCCTTCTTGCATGGTTAATGTCATCATTGAAGAATATATATATACTATACATTTGCATCAACCAATCTATGATTGTACTGATGCTCTGCAAAATGGGAGGTTGTTAGCCAAGAACTTGTGGTCGTATAACACATAAGAAACACAACAAACAAAGAAAAATGTTAGTGTTAATCAACCAAAGACTAATCTAAGCAGGCATACCAAGAGAGATACTAAAAACATAATGAAGCATTTAACTATGAAAACAAATGCAAGAAGACATCTCCAAATGCCTTCCACCATGCTTGTAGCTCCTCCTCCCTTGTTCCTCTCCTCTCCAAGTTCCAAATTAGTATAGCTCTCAGCATCTTTTTGCATTATGAATGTCTTATGGAGATTCAAGATTGAAAATGATTAATCTAAATGCTATGCAAGTGTGAACAAAAGCTAAAAATGAGAGATTATCTAATTAGCTAGTGTTGATTTTAAACCAAAAGAGTGAATATGATTGATTTATGCTAAATGCTCTTTAAAAATGAATATAATGTAAATGCATACAAGTTTTCAGGATCTGGATTATGAATAAATGGGCTCTATTTATAGGAAAAATGGAGCAATGGAGGGTTGAGATTGAGTAATCTCAACAAGGGTCAGAATTGAATGATATTAAATCCATCAAAGGGCTTTGAACCCAATCCCATGTTGATAAGTGTCAACATGAGATGGGTTGAGAGGAGAGGGAATAAGCATTAAATTCTTGACATGACCCGAGGGTTAACTTGGGAGGTAAGGTTAATGTTGAGTTGAAAGAATAAAGCCATTATCCAATAAATAATGTCTTTATCCAATGGATAAACTCTTGTGCAAGAGTTAGTGAGGATAACCATGGTCAAAGAAATAAATGCTTGAGGGGACACATGGGTTACATGAGGGTTGAGTTTAGGGGTCAAAGTCCCTAACCATGGGTGCAAGTGGATTTAACCAAAAATGGTTATGTAAGAGTCATTAGTGATTTGGAAGACTTTAGACGTTAGCTTCTTGGACACATAAAGCATTAAATGCTTTTCAAAGACTTTGGAGTCTTTGAGAAGTGACTCCAAGTTACTTAGGAATGTGACAATAATTAGGGATGGATTAGGCTAATTAGAAAGGGGTTAGAAGAGTCTAGAAGGTGATTAGGATTGCAAGTGGGTTTGGTGGGTGAGGGAAAATAGGATTTTTATTAAAATAAAATTCATTTATTTCAACAACTAGGTGCAAGTTGCATTTTTAGGAGAATGCAAGTGGGGGGGATTTAATGATTTAAATAAATGTTTTTATATATTTATTTAAAAGAGGAAAGAGGATTAAATTGAATAAATGGGATTTATTCATTTAATTGATTGTGAATTTGGTTTAATGAATTAATTTAAAATAAATTGAACAATTTATTTAATTAATAGGAGAATGATTTGAAGATGAATTAATTAAATGTTAATTTAATTAACTTTTGGCTAGTGGATTTTTTTAATCCAATAAATAGCAAATGTTCATTTAATTAAAATGGACAGATTTATGTGACTACATTTGCCCCTCTTTGAGACGGTGTGGTTTTATCACATCATTCCAAAGAAAGAAGAATAGGTGTGAAGAAATATACCCCATAAAATGTTAATTTAATGGGTGGTATGCCCCTTGAGAGATGGGCCGAAAATTTTGAAAAATCGGGCGATCTCTCAAAAAAGAACGAGAAGTGGAGGGGAGGTAGAATAGAGGAAATTAGCAATAACAGTGAAAGAATGGAAGAAAACAGAGTGAGTACGGAGAAATGGCAAGCCAATGAGTACCTGTAGGTTATGCAGGAGATACAGTGAAAATGTGGTGGTTGTGCTTTCGAGTGATGCTATATAATTGATCAAAATTGGTTGGACACTCTGGTGCAATCGATTTAATTGCCCTAGTCGATTCAAAGCGTGATAGTTGATGTCATTTGTTCGCTTGGACAGGATAAATTCTGAGTAAGTGAATCAAAGTAACCTGATGAGACTTAGACAATTGATGTAATTGTCCGATGAAGTCAAGGTATATGAAGCAAAATACTCATTGAGACTTAGACAATTGATGTAATTGTCCGTTATGATTATGTTTGATTGGTTGATCAATTGATAGTGTGTGTGTGGGATGGATGGTTGTGGTGAATCATAGCAGCCCCGTTGAGACTAGGTCATTATGATAAATGCCTAGTGTAGTCTAGGATTACCATGATCGATTACCTGTTGAGACCTGAAGAGACTTTATCAAAGTATCTATTGATAGTCTAGGTGTGTGTGAGTCGATGTACCTGTGTGGACAAAGTAATGTGCTTGGCTTATAGGATGACTTAGGATGGGAAATACAGTCCCTCCTATTTAGATGGTGATGAACATGGCTTGATTGGGTTGAACGGATTATGATTATGACCTAGCTAGGGAGGGTGAGGGGGGGGATTCAATGTTAGATAGAAGATATGGAGGACCTAGGACAGAGTCCTATGGAGGAAGATGAGTAAAATAGAGTATGCATTGTTATGACTATGTATGCATGATATGCAGCTATTATGAATGTATGAATGGATGGAATGCAATGGAATGAAATATATATAGATGAGATGAAATGACGATCCATAGTGCTTTATTTTTCATCATTGAGCATGGTAGTATCAATCTTGGATGAGGCAGTAGGCACCAAGGATGGAGCATTGTACCTGCAAACAAATAGCATAAATAAAGAATAAAGAATATGGACCCTCCATAATGGTTCATGCTCATATGGTCGAGGTATACGCTGTAGCCAGCAAGTTGTAGTGATCTATGGCTGTATTTTCCATAATATCACATAGCTTAGTGAACTTCCCACGTAGACACCATTAGTACATGCCCCAGAACTTCATTGAAATAATTTGCAGAAGATACATAAACAATGCTTAGGAACCATCCTGGCCACTCTAATCACTTTTAGATATCCCGGAGTAGTGTCGGAACCTGATATAAATGAGTAAATAAACTACAAACCAACCAAGTACTTGATAGCTTAAACAGAATTTTCTTGTCAAGGAAAATGTTATCTTGTCTTTTTTTTGGTAAGGAAGGATGCATCCTTGTTAAGACAGTTTGCGTGTTGATGTTGATTGTTTGGTTGATATGATAAGTGGTCATCATTTGAGTATGTCACAATGTTTGTTTGGTATCTACTTGGATGCATATGTACAATGCACTGCCATGTTTTTTAATTGATTTTTGATGTTTTATCATGTTTTTGGAGTTTATGAGTGTTTTTGGATGTTTTTGGTATCTTGTGAGACATTTTTATGAATGAAGAACCCAATGAATCATAAGTAATGCAGAATCCACTTCCATCAATAGGTTAAGGGAATTGCCCCTAGTTTAGACATGACTATGAAAAAGCAGGACGCAAGACGCATGAAGTACTATCCTTGATTGCAGATCAATAACAAGCTATGGTTTGGACTGATGGATGAGTGGATGTAATGAATGTGATCACAACAAGTCTAAAATACAATGGATCCATAGCCTTTATGAGTGACACCTG
The DNA here is from genome assembly GCF_030272615.1 of Cryptomeria japonica. Lineage (NCBI taxonomy): Eukaryota > Viridiplantae > Streptophyta > Pinopsida > Cupressales > Cupressaceae > Cryptomeria > Cryptomeria japonica. The sequence goes on along the minus strand of NC_081408.1, from coordinate 680,686,482 downwards.
TTTGCCAGGTTTTCACCATTGCACTTACCCAAGGTGCCACCAAAGTGGTTGTTCACTGTTTGGATGTATGATTTTTCTTTACTATTTTGATTTTATTTTTATTTTTTTGTATTTTCTTCAGGACATTTATCTAAATTTTTTTGATCTTTTTTCGATTTGTAAGGGATCCTGATGCTCTATGCAGCTTTATGTATAAAACCGTTTGAGGTGCATGTTATTGATTGGATCTGCTAGTGGTTCTCCTTCTAAAGTAGCCAACTGATATGCCCCAGACCCAAATACAGTAGTGATAACATATGGACCCAACCAGTTTAATTCAAACTTTCCTTGATATTCTTCATTTGGTTGGTTACGAGGATTCTCTCTGAGAACAAGATCACCTACCTCAAATGCATGAGGTCTAACTTGATTATTATAGCTTATGCTCATGCGTTGCTGATAGGCTTTGAGGTGATTGTATGCAGCTTATCGTTTCTCATCAAGTAGCTCTAAGTCTTGAAGACGTGATACTCTGTATGCTTCATCATCTATGAGATTATGCAAGGAAACCTGTAGAGATGGTATCTCAACCTCAATAGGTAAGATAACCTCGATGCCACAGACCAGTGAGCAGGGAGTTGTGCTTGTAGGGGTTCGAATGCTAGTTTGATACGCCCATAGTGTTGGATTCAATTGAACGTGCCAATCACGACCGACATTATTGACTATCTTCTTGAGGATTCTCAATATGTTCTTGTTTGATGCTTCGGCCTAACCATTTCCTTGTGGGTAATAGGGAGTGGAAAAGTGGTGTTGGATGTGAAATTTCTCATAGAGCTGACGGACATTCTGATTTTTGAAAGGAAGATCATTATCTGTGATGATAGACATGGGTACACCATACTAGTAGATGATGTAATTAAGGATGAATGAGGTGATCTTATTATCAGTGACTTGGGTAAGTGGAACAACTTTGATCCACTTTGTGAAGTATTTAGTAGCGGTAATGATGAATTTGTGGTCGTTAGATGAAGATGGATGAATCTTACCCACAAGGTCAAGATCCCATTGACAAAAAGGCCATGGTGTTGTGATTGGTTGCAATTCTTGTGTTGGTGCATGTATCAAGTCTCCATGAACTTGGCTTTTCTTGCATTTTCTGACAAAGTAGTAGGAGTCTTTTTCCATAGACGGCCAATAGTATCCAGCGCATATGATCTTCTTTGCTAGGGACGGGCTGCTTGCGTGAGTTCCACAAATTCCTTCATGTACATCTTCCAAGGCCTTTGTTATCTTATCATGTTTCAGACGTTGAAGGAGAGTACCACCAAGACTGCGTTGGTATAGGGTTTCAGCAATAATGGTATATCGAGCGGTTTGGCGAATGAAGGTTTTACGTTGGTTATTAGATTGGTTAGGAGGAAGTGTGTGATCGCAAAGGTAGGTGTAGAACTCACCGTACCATGGGGATTCAGAACTGACAAGGCAACATATCATCTCAAATTTGGGGATATCATAAGCAGGAGTTCAAAGTTGTTCTACCAAGAACTCTTAGCATGTTGAATTCTGAGGAAGATCTAGGAGAGATGCAATGGTAGCCATAGCGTCAGTAGCTCGATTCTAATCTCTGGGTATCTGCTCAAAGGTGATAGTTTTAAATGATGCCTTTAAATTGTCCATCATTTGCTTGTACAGCAGGAGTTTGTCATCCTTGGTTTGATATTCATCTGTTACTTGTCGGATGACCCATTGGGAGTCGCCATATATCTATAACTCTTTTAATTTCCATTGGACGGCTAGTCGGAGTCCTATGATCAAGGCCTCATACTCAGCTATGTTGTTCATGCATGGAAATGTGAGCCTATAAGACTTTGGGATGTTGTCACCTTGAGGTTTGATAAATAGAATGCCTACCCCCGAGCCATGCCTAGTGTATGAACCATCAAAGTATAGTTTCCATGGTTGTGTTGTTGTGATCATGAATATATCTTCATCCAAAAAATTAGAAATGAGAGGATGATCGCCTATGAGTGACGCATCGGCCAACTGATCTGCAATAATTTGACCCTTGATAGCCTTGCGGTCCACATACTAGATGTCAAATTCACTAAGAATCATCACCCATTTGGCCAAGTGGCCAGTCAAGGCTACTTTGTTGATTAAGTATTTTAGTGGATCGATCTTGGGAATGAGGTGTACTTTATGTGTTAACAGATAGTGTCGCAGTTTAGCAGCTGCCAAGATTACTGCTAGGCAAGCTTGCTCAATAGGAGTGTAATTGAGTTCATAGCCAACTAGTGTGCGAGAGATGTAGTAAACAACACACTCTTTCCCTTTTGCATTGTGTTGTGTGAGTAGTACACCTAATGTTGTAGTTGTTGCTGAAATATAGAGTAATAAAGGTTTACATGGATCTGGTGGAATTAGCAATGGTGTATTTATGAGATAGTCTTTAAGCATCTAGAATGCTTGTTGGCATCTGGTATCCCATTGAAAGCGGGCATTTTTGTGTAACAAGTGTGTAAAGGGGTGACACTTATCTGCTAGTTGTGCAATGAATCTTCAAATGGATTGTAGTCGCCCTTGTAATGTCCTTAGCTGACTGATGTTTCATGGAGGTGGCATGTCCATGATTGCTTTGACCTTTGCAAGATAGACCTCAATGCCTTTGCTTGAGACAATGTATCCAAGAAGCTTCCCTAAGTTTACTCCAAAGACGCATTTTTTTGGGTTGAGGCAAACATGATATTGTTCCAGTCTGTCAAAGATTTTCTCTAATATTTCTAGATGACCTTCTTTTGTGAGTGATTTTGCCAATAAGTCATCAACATAATCTTCCATTATGGTATGCATCATATCATGAAAGATGGTGGTCATTGCTTGTTGATAGGTCGCTCCTACATTTTTTAGAATGAAAGGCATTACATTCCAGTCATATGTTCGCCATGGACATGTGAAGGTTGTCTTATGTTGATCCTCTGGTGTGATCTTTATCTGGTTGTACCCGAAAAAGCCATCCATGAGTGAAAGCATGGCATGTTAGGTCCACTATTATGTCGATGTTGGGTAGGGGGAAGTCATCTTTAGGACATGCCTTGTTTAGATCTCTGAAGTCGGTGCAAATACAGATGCCCCCATTTGGTTTACCAACAAATACAATATTGGATATACAATCTGCATAATCAATTGGTCTAATAAAACCAACATCCAGGAGCTTCTTAAGTTCTGCTTTGATGAGTATCACAATCTGAGGGTGCATCTTGCGAAGTTTCTTCTTGACAGGCTTGGCTCCTTCCACGACGGTGAGGTGATGAATGACTAAATCTGGATCAAGACAAGGCATGTCTGCATATGACCATGCAAAGTTAATCTGGTGCTTCTGGAAGAATTTGACAAACTTAGGTTGTTCCTCTAGAGTTAAAAGAGATACCAGATGTATGTGGTGAGGAGTTTCAAGAGTCCCCACATTGTATTCTTTTGTCTCTTCAATAAGGATTGTTGATCGTTCATGCTATGTATTGGAGGGGAGGATGTCAAACCTTTCATCCTCCAGCACCTCAAAGAGGTTTTCACCATTAGATATGCTCTTTCTTTTTACTTTTGTGGGATCAAACAATGCCATAGTGTGGTTTTCACTGGAAGATCCATGTTTTATTGTTATATTTTTGTAGTTGAAAGGTTTGACATCCGCCCCAAAGTATGTTGTGCTATTAAGTTCAATGGTGAATCCAGATTTGTGATCTCTGCTTGGTATGTTATCCCGTAGTTCCAAAAATTCAATGATGGCCTCATCATTTTGGAATTGGTCAAGGCATGGGGGATTAGATTGGTTCCATTCGATGAGTTCGAGTTGGATAATAGGCATTACCTCATCGATTAGGTTAAGTTCATAGGATGTGTCAATGAGGGTGAAGACGTTGTGGTGAAGGTCATTGATGGTACTCTCCCTATCAGAATCAAGTGTAGGATGTGATGTAGGGTCTGTGGAAGATGTTTCCAGTTGAGGAACCCAAGAGGTCTTTATCTATGCTTCTTCGTAAATAGGGATGTCTTTGTGAGGTGGAGGTAGTGATGCATCTTCCTCATCTGAAGTATAAAGTTGGACAGAATCAAATTCCCACTCATGTGAGTTAGTCTCTGAGTCACTTTCCAGTATCCGATTACTATACCATATTGGGATATCCTTTGAGTTAAACACTACAAGTGTGATCGGTTGATGTACCTTTGTAGATGAAATGATTGGTGCTATAGGAAGGATTATGGGGATCAAATAATCTAATACAGGGAGTATCAACATTGTTGAATCTATTGCTTCTGCTGGAATTTCCAGTGTTGTTGATACTATTGGGGGTTCTGATACTGCTAATGGTGTTGTTGATGCGGTTGTTGTTGTTGATGGAGTTGTTGGTTTGATTGGTGGGATGATTGGTGTTGTAGATGGTATTACTGGGATTTTTAGCCTCATTGGGGAAGTTGGTATGGTTATGGGTGCAGCTGATATAATCAAAGGTGACCTCTTTATGTTTGTAGTCAGCTGATATAGAGGTTTGTTGGGTTTCCCTTTGAATTTGAGTTTAGGAAGAATCTCCTTTTGAAAACCTAAGCCTGTGTTATCTTTGGACTTTAATTTCAACTGCAGCGACTCATGTTGTGCTTGCTTGCAAGGTCCCAAGGCACTCTGACCATCATAACCCATTCTTTGCATAATGAGAAGGCCTTTTCCATATTGATCTGTGGGAAGATTAGCTTGTCGGATGTTTGTGGTGATAGGATCTTTATAGATCCATTCTGCTAAGTCCTCATCTCTGATCTCTTCTTCTTGACTCTTTCAAAGGATGAAAGGCATCAAAGTGCTTATTGTTTTGACCAGTGGTGTTTGAAGTAACTGTTGAGGTTTACCATGAGTTCTAGGAGAAGTGGGCATTTGTCCAACACAAAAGAGTTGGCTGAGATTGTACTCCCCAAGACCTTCCTTTGCCATTTTCATCTTGAGCTTCTCTTGCTTGGGTATAATGGTGTTTGAACTAAAAAGAGAGGTTGGACTAACATATGAGCTGGATGAGGTGGCTTCTCTATTGTTAGGAACAATAATCATTAGTTGATGGTTGATATTGTTACAATATGCGAATGAATTTGCATCAACCAGGATTGTAATTTCTACACCATTATGAGGAAACTTGATACACTGGTGGTAGGTGGATGGAACAGCTTGCATGGTGTGTATCCAAGGTCTTCCTAACAACAAATTATATGGTAGAGGAAGGTCCAAAACTGGACATATGATGTGCTTCACCACTGGGCCTACTCGGATTGGTAACACAATTGCTCCTTTGGATGAATGCTTAGCATCATCATAAGCTTTTATGGTTATCTTTTTACGAGGATCCACTAATTCAACTACATATCCCAATGTTGTGACCAATTGTAGTGTACAGATATTTAGGCCTGCTCCATTGTCGATCAAGACTTGCTTGATCCTATGTTGGTTGATAAATCCTTCAATATGGAGTGAGGCATTATGAGGTTGCTGGAAGGATGTATTGTCACTTTCCGAGAAAGTGAGACATGGTGATGACCTTAGATTTCCAACCATAGCTTGGAACTGATCTGTATTTAGATTTGCAGGGACTGACGCCTCTTGGAGAGCTTGATCCAAGATTGTTTTATGAGATGGGGATAGGTGCAAAATTTCTAAGATGGAGATAAGTGCAAGCGTCTTATCTAACTATTCCACAAGGTTATACTGCTTTGGGATGGAAGGTGTGCCTTGTGGAGCTTCTTTAATGGTCATCTTGTTGCGACGCGTAACAACATTGCAAGTAGAGCTTGTATTTTTTATGGTAATGGTTTCAATTTGTTCATTGGCATCATATAGGTGATTCATAGTGTAATTATAGGCGGCTCGCATATAATTAGTGGTATCTATGTTTCACCCTAAAGTGGAAGGACCCCTTTGATCTTATGATGGAAGTGGATTTTTAAACATAAGATGATCATTGTTTGTTGTTTTTGGGTCATGTCCTCCAATTTCAATCTCACCTCAGTCAATGAGATCCTGAATAAGATCTTTCAATCTATGACAATTGCTTGTTTTATGCCCTTTCCCTTGATGGAATTCGCAATGTTCATTGTCTCTCCATCATGAAGGTTTAACCTGAGGTTCGTAGTTGGACATTTTTGGTAGGGTCACTAGATTTGAAGAGACCAACTAACGTAATATTGTTTCAATGGGTTCCCCTAAGGGAGTGTACGTTCATTTTTGTTTATAGTTTTGCTGACGTTGTCTTGGTTCTTCTTGCGGTATATTGTGTCCTTGATTTGGTGGGGAAGGAACTGTGTTGGTCTTAGGAGGAGGGTTTTTGTCGTGCAAAGAGGACCATAGGTTGTGCACTTTTAATAGTTCTTGCATCTACAACCCCATCATTGACGATGTTCTTATTTTTGTTCTAGAAGTTAGGTTTATCACTGTTGAATCACGAGTGAGGTGCATCTTTGTGTTCGTTGTATATTTTGATAAGCCCATTTTTTTATGAGGGCCCTTTCACATTTTAAACCTTGTGTGATCATGTCATTGAAAGACTCTGTACCTTTCATGTCTAAATAAAATTCCATTTATTCATTCAAGTTGGAAATAAAGATTTCCACTAGTTCTCTTTCAAGTAGCTGAAGGGAATGTTTGCTAGACATTTGTAGCCATCATTGCAGGAAAGCTGAAAATAGCTCCCCTAGTTTTTGCTTAGTGTTACATAGATCGGCAATGGTGATATCGCATTCAATGTTATATGAGTAATGTGCAATGAATTTTTGGACCAGTTCTTCGAATGTCCTAATGTCGTCTGTTAGTCAGAAAAACCATTGTGTGGTTGTCCTTGCCAAACTTAGAGGAAAAAGTCACATTAGGTATGTGTCCTCATATGCCACTTCTAGGCAAGCTGAATGAAATTCTCTAACATGATCGTGAGGGTCTCCTTTTCCTCGGTACTTTTCAAACTTAGGTGTTTCAAACCCTCATGGAAAAGGTGGCATATGTAGATTCCTATCAAAGGGATAGGGACAAATATCATTAAGTGAAAACTGGTTTGTTTTCACACCAGCGTGGAGTTATTGGGCTAAATTTTTGATTTGTTGCCGCAACATGTCTATGTCATTTGGAGGAGGAGGAGGTGGGGGATTTCCTTGATGAAGGTTGTATCTAATGGGATCTCAACCTCTTTCATCCTCATTATAACTTTGGCATTCCAATGCTTGCCTTAGTTGTGCAATATCAAAATCAGAGGGTAGTTTGGCTCCCTCTTGGGCAAGTCTTAAAAAGTGAGCATCAGCGTTGCTCCTAATTATTTTATCAAAAAGTCAATTGAAGAGAGGGTTGTGTTGCGCCCTTTCTATTGCTGCAGGAGTAGGAGTACTTGGATTTTCATCATTTGCGTTTCCTCCAAGGGCTTCTTGGAGTTCATTGAGATTTTCCTCCTCTTCCTCTTCAATTTCTAGTTGTCTAGACCTTGATCTGGTTTGAGCCATTTTGTTTATAAGTTTTTGTTGAAGTTTTGTGAAAATGATGATGAGTTGGTGATGGAATGAAAGATTGATGTTTGGTGAAGTGTTTTGCATACGGATCTCTAGAACTAAAGCTAGATGTTACCAAAGTCCTTCCTTGAATTGCTTATTGTGTTTTGTTGACAATGTTTTATATGATAAGGTTTAGAGAGATCTAAGATATGTTACAGACCCAACTACCTAGTAATGAGACGATTCACTCATAGACTAGTTTTAACCTGTATAGAAATGCCTCTTAGGATGAGTTTATCCTAGATGTAGAGACACTCTAAAAAGTGATGTGTTGTGTTTGATTCGAGCAATATCAAAAATAGAACTTAGGACAAAAACCTCTTGATGTTTTGAGAGTTGGAATGGATTTGATGATATGTGAATGTGATAATGGATGAAATGTGAACTTCAATAGAAACTCTATGTTGATTTTTAAGCACAAAAAAAACAAGTGTTCAAATTGCCTATCTTGCATGAAAAACAAAGTTTGTTGTGAGTTTTTTTTTTTAAAGCACCAAAATGAAGTCTTTGAGGTTTGATTTTTAAGCACCAAAATGAAGTGTTTTGAAGTTAATTTTAACTTGCAAGAAAATCAAGAAAAGTGAATTTCTAAAATTTTAAGCAATAAAATGGGTTAGTTCAAACTTGCACAAGAAGCAAATAGTCAGTAAAATCCACATACATGGTGGGCCTCTACAAGCCTAAGAAAAATTAATTTTTTGGTTACAAGGCATTTTTTACAACGCTCTGTTACAATAGCGCTACTCTGTGTGAGAACAGAAGCACTACTTAACACAAAAGTGTGACAGTAAGGACAAAAGCGCTAAAAGCAAATTTTTATACAAAAAGTTAACAATGCTAAAACAGGAACACACGTGCTACTTAAGGGTCAATAGCGCTACACTATAGACAAAAGTGCTAATTTTGGGACAATAGCGCTATTGGAGAAACAATAGAGCTAAAAGACCAAATTGCAGTAGCGCTAAAACGTGAACAAAAGCACTGAAGCACGACCCATGTGTCAAGTAAAATAGTCAAAAAGTTAGTAGTTTTAAGAAGGTTTCTCTTCAATTCACGTTGGGTTCACCAAATGATGCTCTGCAAAATGGGAGGTTGTTAGACAAGGACCTATGGTTGTATAACACATAAGAAACACAACAAACAAAGAGAAATGTTAGTGCTAATCAACCAAAGACTAATCTAAGAAAGCATACCAAGAGAGACACTAAAAACATAATGAAGCATTTAACTATGAAAACAAATGCAAGAAGACATCTCCAAATGCCTTCCACCATGCTTGTAGCTCCTCCTCCCTTGTTCCTCTCCTCTCCAAGTTCCAAATTAGTGTAGCTCTCAGCAGATTTTTGCACTATGGATGCCTTATGGAGATTCAAGATTGAAAATGATTAATCTAAATACTATGCAAGTGTGAACAAAAGCTAAAAATGAGAGATTATCTAATTAGCTAGTGTTGATTTTAAACCAAAAGAGTGAATATGATTGGTTTATGCTAAATGCTCTCTAAAAATGACTATAATGTAAATGCATACAAGTTTTCAGGATCTGGATTATGAAGAAATGGGCTCTCTTTATAGGAAAAATAGAGCAATGAAGGGTTGAGGTTGAGTAATCTCAATAAGGGTCAGGATTGAATGATATTCAATCCATGAGAAGGCTTTCAACCGAATCCCATGTTGACAAGTGTCAACATGAGATGGGTTGAGAGAAGAGGGAATAAGCATTAAATGCTTGACATGATTCAAGGGTTAACTTGGGAGGTAAGGTTAATGTTGAGTTGAAAGAATCAAGCCATTATCCAATAAATAATGTCTTTATCCAATGGATAAACTCTTGTGCAAGAGTTAGTGAGGATAACCATGGTCAAAGAAATAAATGCTTGAGGGGACACATGGGTTACATGAGGGTTGAGTTTAGGGGTCAAAGTCCCTAACCATGGGTGCAAGTGGATTTAACCAAAAATGGTTATGTAAGAGCCATTAATGGTCATGTAAGAGCCATTAGTGGTTTGGAAGACTTTAGAGGTTAGCTTGTTGGACACATAAAGCATTAAATGATTTTCAAAGACTTTGGAGTCTTTGAGAAGTGACTCCAAGTTACTTAGGAATGTGACAATAACCAAGGGATGGATTAGGCTAATTAGAAAGGGGTAAGAAGAGTCTAGAAGGGGATTAGGATTGCAAGTGGGTTTGGTGGGTGAGGGAAAATAGAATTTTTATTAAAATAAAATTCATTTATTTCAACAAATAGGTGCAAGTTGCATTTTTAGGAGAATGCAAGTGGGGGGGATTTAATGATTTAAATAAATGTTTTTATTTATTTATTTAAAAGAGGAAAGAGGATTAAATTGAATAAATAGGATTTATTCATTTAATTGATTGTGAATTTGGTTTAATGAATTAATTTAAAATAAATTGAATAATTTATTTAATTAATAGGAGAATGATTTGAAGACGAATTAATTAAATGTTAATTTAATTAACTGTTGGGTAGTGGATTTTTTTAATCAAATAAATAGCAAATATTCATTTAATTAAAATGGATAGATTTATGTGACTACGTTAACTAATGTGTTTGTTAAGTTATTTGATGGATTTTCTTGTCCTACTATTGGTTCTATCACACTCCATATTGAGGTTCACACTAAATCTATAGATGTCAACTTTGTTATCATTCCTTCATCTGAATAATTCTATGTGAAGTTAGGCTACCCTTGGCTATCTTCCATGAAGGCTATTGCCTCTCCAATCCATAAGTGTTTGAAATTTCCCCACAATGAAGAAATCATAACTATTAACCATAGCTTATTTCGACCAACCGAAAGAAGCCTAGGTGTTCCTATTGATTACTTTTGGCCTCAACAATTTCAAACACTTCCAACAAGAAGTGATGCTCTCTTTCAATCTTATCAAAAATGGAAGAAAGATATGATCTTATCCTTAAGCCAACCTAGAACTCCAACACTTGATATTCCCTATTCTTGAAGATAAAGTTCTTCCTCTAATGGATAGAACTAATCTTCCTCCTACGGAAGATTCCCCACCTATTCCTATGAATGAAACTATGTCTTCTCCTAAGAAGAACAATAATATCCCTCCAAAGGTTAGATTTGTACCTCCTCCTCATGATGGACCTGGTCTTCTTCCTACACCGAAAATTCCTCCTTTATATGGTGTAGTTTTGCCTCCTTGCTCTTACAGAGGGAAGAGACCTACCTCTCCTCTTGCTCAACCTAAGAGACCTCAACCTAACCATCCAACTACCAAAGATGAAAACATTTCTCTTTCAAAAAATATTTCTCCTTCAACAAACATTCCTCCTTCAATAAATACTCCTTCTTCTTCTCAGCCTTCTGCTAAGACTCAATGGAATCGTTGTGTGAGACATTGTCGATGAAAACGTCATGCTAGAGCTCGTGAATTTGTTTCTCAAACTATTCAATCTCCCAAAACACCAATAGTTGACATGATTCCATTTTCTCCTAAGAAATATGTTGAACCTAAATCTCCAAATCATAAGTTGCAAAAAACATGTGATGGTTTTACTTCTATTCATGTTAGGGCTCCTCTTTCTATAAATCTTGATGAAGAAATAGGTGAAAATGTTATTCATGATGGAAATACAACTCCTCATGCTTCTGATAGTGAATATGAATATGTTGATGTTGACAAACATTTATCTGCAAAATTTTTAAAAGCCTTGATCCTATCTCCTCGAGATGAACAAAGTGACTTAGCACATAAGCATAGCCTTGTTTTGATCTTGTGATAGCTCCATCTACTATGCTCAATGTCACTCCTCTGGCATTTTTTCCACCTTCCTGAAATAGTGATCAACAAGATCGGGAGGTGGATGTCGTGCTAGACTAGTTGCATTAGCACTGTAGATCCTCTACCTCTCTCCTTTCTTTCTCTTTTCGTTCCAATTCTTCTATGTGTATCTGTGTTCTTCTATTTGTTGTCCCTAGTGATGTCTACTTGAGGATGATGCAAATCATTGAGATCTCTTTTGGTCTCTTTCATGTTGACTCAAAAGACACATGCATTCCCTTTCGTCTTAGGTGGTTTCCTTTCTTTGGGGAATGAGTACTATTCTATGCATATATAGATGATATACATGAGTTATCATAAAACATACTAACCCCAAGGAAATCGAAGCCACCTCATACTTTGTGTTTTGTGTTCATTATACTTGGGTTTATTCCTTGATTGGGGGTTAAATCCTTGCGATGACATTCTCTCTCTCTCTCTCTCTCTCTCTCTAGGTGTATCCTACCTTAAAGCAATCAGTCCTTATAAGGTGTGTGCGATCGTTTTAATGTGGGGGCATACGCTCCACTCATATTTTCCTTCTGGATACTTAAAGTTACTTAGTGGACTTGGCTTTGCTTTGTAATTTTTGGTATCCTTGCTTTCCATGACTCATAGTGAGGGGAACCTTGCTACTTGCAATCATGGTTCTCTCCCTCTTGATCTTCCCTTTTACTTTGTTAATCAAAGTTGTAAGATCCTTAGTCCATTAGGGTCTTGGTGTATCTTTCCTCCTTGACATGGTGAAAGTATTTCAATCTTGTTTCCTTGTACTTTACCGGAAATAATAGCATACGCTTATACTCCCGCTATAGTGGGGGCTAAATGTAGCATCATAAAATTGTGACCTTGCAATTTTCGACCACATTTGGGTCTTTGTGTTGGCAGATGAATCCCTGAGCCTGATTGGAGACTCGAGACATGCTCAAAACACCTGAAACTTGCACCCCACACTGATTTTGGTCACTGCCTATCCTAAATTAGGGCAGGATAGGGGCATGGTGCCCCTTTCCCTACTCTATTTTGGGCCTCCCTTGATCAAATCCTACATTGGGCTTGTCAATTGTGAGTGGGAAAAAGTTTTCCTATGCCAGTCTAATATGGAAAATCAGCTAAATATCCCTAATTGGAAAGTATATAAGGAGCGTTTCTCCTCCTATTTGCATAAGTTCGGAAGCGAAGTTTGATAAGGAAAAATTAAGTTCATGAGCAAAGTGACGATAAGCGACAAGTCGATCATAAAGCGCATTCATCCATTCAAGCATTGAGCATTCCAAGTCTCCTTTCAAGGCTAGGTGTTGCATTCAAGTCAAGGATTCAACCATTGAAGAGGAGATCTCTACCAACATTCAAGACATTCTATTTTGCATATCCTTTCAATCAATTCTATCAACATTTCAATTGCATCCTCTCTTGAGGTGAATTTTACTTCAAATATTTTCTTTCATTTACTTGCAAGTATTTTCAATCACTTGGTTAATTCCAAAATGGGGTTTGACCTAAAGGCAAACCCCCAATCCCAACAACATTTCCTCTCTTTTATGTGTGTAGGTTGCAGGTGTGCAGCTGTAATTGTAGGTTTAGGCTTCATTTTCAGAGACGGAAAAACCCTTTTCAGCGCACAGATTTTTCAGAGGACCAAGTATACTTTCAACTCGGTCCCAACAACTTTTGCTCAAATTTGCAGGGGAGCTTCATCTTGACATCTTACTATTAATTCCAGGTGCACAATTTCATCCTGCATCTCTATCTTGAGATATAATCATTTCTTTGTCATCTTTACACTTAGTCTCAATTTGTTTAACTCAACTTGTCTATTTTAAAAGAGGGTTACTTTACTTTTTAAATCCATTTCCAATTCCTTACAATTCATTTAGCATTCAATCTCTTTCCATTTGTATTGGATCTAGTGAATTCAACCCCCTCTTTTAAATGTAATGCACGTAAGAAGTTGAAGGGAATCATTTACAAAACTTCCATTCCTCTTTTGAGGGGAGTAAAGCTTTCCACTTGATCTCCCCTCATCACTTTTCACCACATTACACCCTCCAAAACCCTTCTCAATCATAATACCAAAGTATGTATTCTCTTGCTCACACCTTTTCCAATCTCTAATAATGTAGACACACCACCAACTCCCAAATTACATGACTTTATCACATATTTATACAATTCATCAACCTTGAATACAAGGTCAGCTAAACCCTCAACTCATAACTATAAAATTACATTACATGATACAAAGATTGACCGCCCGACTAATATAATAATATACATGACATAATATGGACCTAAACCAAATCTCCAAACATGCAACACCACCAGAAATCTTGCCAAGATCAACCGCAATACGCTATACCACCAAGAATACAGCATAACATGAAGAATATCACTAGATCATGAAAATCACCAAAAAATTGCATAACAATCAATTCGGATCATCAAAAGAAATAGGGCATAATTAGGAAACACCAACAAGAATGTTAGAATCATCAGTAACAACTTCACCAACACCACTTATCAAATCTTCATCAATCAACATCTGAACCTCAAGAACACTCAAACAACAACAATTGTCATAAAGAAAGATAACTTGAAGAGCACCAAATCATGAACCATCTAAAATGAAGATACACAAGAACATCCCAAACAATCTCCCAAAATCTCAGCTCAAGATTTGATCACACCAAAATATACCAAAGGAAATACCAAACTCTGCAAAGTATTGATCAGAAAAACCAAACTGCAAACCAGATCATATGACATGATCAATTAAGCTTCCCGGATCACTGAAACCAATATAGAAATATGTAATGACACTAGGAATAGTCCATACAACAAACCATAATCCCAATAAACCAATCTGCAACAGTGGTTGCAATAAGTCTCAGGAATATGTTGACATCAATGACAACAACATATCCTAGCAGCTATAACTAAAGGTTTTCTCCCTTGGCTCTTTCCTGTCGGTATGCTCGTCGAGCCAGGTTTTTTGTAACATCTTTATTAGTATATTAATATATTTAAGTGGTCTTCCACTTTTCCCAAAAAAAAAAAAACATATCCTAGCAGCAACAATGTCCAACAAGCTTTATGAATTCACTTCTCTTTGATTAAGCTAAAGTAGATGCGCCCTTCTCCACTTGATTTGTTCTTTTGATTATTTTTTTGGGGAGGAATGTGGTTGCTCAAAATAGCAACATGATGTTAGGATGAAGATGGATTGTACAGAAAAAATGATAGCATAAGGATAGGATACAAGAAGATGATTAAAATGAGAGAGGATGCCTCAATTTATAGATTTTTCATGAGTAAAATCAAGGGTCAAGATTCAATGTCAAATGGATGGTTATAATTAGGTGGAGGTGAGGTGGCTTGGAGAGGACAAGTGGGAGATCCAAGAGATCCTCTCCATAAAGGCATTCATTGTCTCCACACTCCTTAAGGACATGGGGAAGAGATCCCAAGTACATTGGGAAGACGAGCAAGGAATTAAAAATTCCTTGGGAAGGAGAAAGGGAATAAAAATTGTTAGAGTTATCATGTATTAGCTAATAATTATTTATTTAATTATTAGTCTATTATCCTCTACGCTTAAGCTAAACTTAGGGATTTAATAATATGGTAGGTATTATTAAATACACATTATCCCTTTACGGTTTCTTTAGGGTTGCACACCTTTAGGGTTGCATATTCTCCTTTTATAAGGATTGTATTGTACTTTTTATTCGATTCCCTCTCTGAATGATAATCTTGTTCTTCAGAGCCATTATTGCTTTTTCCCTCCATTCTTCTCTTGTGACAGGTATTTTTCTTGCAAGTGTTCTTGGGATCTCTGAAGTTGTATTTCTTAACTTCTTCATGGTATCAGAGCCTACATCTACTACTACTTGTTCCTGATTTTTCAGAATATTTTTTGGAAGAGGGTTTCAAGCTTTTTGAGAGTTTTTTTATTTGCATCTGGGGAGATTTTATGTTTCTCAGCATTTTGGACTCAAACGAACCTCACTCTTAAGCTCTGAACACCCAAAAACCCCCATTTTCATATAAAATTTGTCCAATTTGGACAACTTTAGCCTCTAGAGAATATTTTTGGTTTTTGCCCAATTTTTGGCACGAATTTCAAGAAATTCATCAAAAAAATAAAAATAAAAAATAGAAATTTAAAAAAAAATTATTAATTTTTTTTAAGGCAGTTTTACAACAATACCAAGGCCACATGCAACACAAATTGTGAAAAATGTTTTCAAAAGTTTTGTTTTTTTTTATGTTTTTTAAAAACAAAAAAAAGAGCACATAGGTAGGGGGTCTTCGGCCTCTACAGGTTCCTATGACCTGCAACAAGTCGTGGACCTGGCCCCACCCATGCCCCATGCCCCATGCCTCATGCCCTGTGCTTTGTGCTCCGCCTTCGACCCACTTGCTGCTTTTGTCGTCCACGACCATTGTCGCCCTCCCAGTCGCCACCTACTACTTCTGGTCGCCCCCTGCTACTCTTGGTCACCTCTCGGCCACTGTCGCCACCCAAGCCCTCACCTGTCGGCCACTTAGCTGCCTCCCAACATTTTTTTTGGCTGCCCTATGCTGCCTTCCACTTAGGCTCCACTGCCTCCCAGCCATCCACCCTTTTTCGACAGCCAGCGTTTTTTTTCCGACACAATATGTTTCTGGCAACCTATTTTTTTGGCATTTTGTTTTTTTTCGACAAGGGGATGATTTTTTCAAGCACCAGATTTTTTTTCGATGCGTTTTTCAGGCGACCTATTTTTTTGGGCAGGTGAGGGAATATTTTGGGAATATTTTGCTAACATCAACATGATGTCATGCTGATGTCAGCGGTATGGACAGCTTGCATGGCCCACTGTGACCCTCTTTGTGCCCTAAAAGAGGGGTTTTTTTCTTTTGGCCATAACTTGGGCATATGATATCGTTTTGGGGAAAACAAGATATCATTGGAAAGTTGGTTTTGTCTACTTTTCAGATTTCTAGTTTTTATCACCTAGTTTTTCTGCTAGTACATTCTATAACCATTTGAAGTTAGAGGTTCTTTTTTCAGTCTCGAGCTCATAACTTTTCACCAATTTCTCTATTTTTCGCGATTCTAGCGGCATTGAGACAATGTTTTGGGGCTCTTCATAACCATCCATGCACTTTTTCCAGATTTTACTCGAGGTACATTTTATTCAAGTTTTTGTGCTTTCACACTCTAGTAAATTACTTGGACATTTGAGCTCCTAGAAACCTCTCATTTAGGTGGAATGACTTGTTGTTGGCTATTCTTCATGTATTTCCAGCATTTTGTCTTCTTTGAGCATTCTATACATTATTTTGTAAGCATTTTCTTTTTTGCAAACGCACTAAGATAAAAATGTCACTATGCCTTGCATGCTTGGGGTCTTGCACATCTTATTCCTTATTGTACTTGCACTCCATTATAAAGTGCCATGGGGGGTTTTATGTTTGCCTTGTTTCCCATCTACCTTTGTCACGTGAGTGTTCCTTCCCCGACATTAGCCACATGATGTGTTTCAAGTGAGTGTTCCTTCCACGACACTAGTATTTATATGTGTTTGTACTTTCTATTGGAATCTGGATGTTCCTGGTTCTTCATCATGCAGTTTTTCTTGGCATTCAATTTCAGTGTACCTGTCACCTCTCCTTGATAACATTATGGGGGGGTTTGTTCTATTGGTTGTTGGTTCTAATGCTTCCTTGGTTTGTTGGAGTGAGCTATGTATTTAGTATTTGTTCCTATGTACTAGGTGGATGCAATGGCTGGTTACCTATGCATTTCGATGAGATGGATCATTTCCCATATGGACACTCTTTCATTCCTAGTTTTTGAGGCAACTTTCCATCTTTGATTGATCAGCTCTTCAGACTTTGGTATTTTTTTTCCATTTGTATCTTCGAGTTCAATTGTTTGCCTTTGTTTTCCATCTGATTCAAGTAGTGTTATTTGAGGGCACTCATGTAGATTACAGTTTTCTCTACCTGATCATCTTCTATTTTAATGGAGGTTCTTCAGATCGACAGTTATTCTTCGACAATGTTTGCAGGTTCTTCATGCTTCAGTGATTCTTCTGCTCTTCTTTTGTTCCTATCTTTTGGAATATTCTTGTTTGGAGGCTTCTTCAATCCTTCACTTGTATTTCATCTCTTTTTGTAGTAGATTTTTTTCTCATGAGGTTTTCTCTATTTCTCCACTTTATAGAGATCTTTTGTACTTGGGTACCTCATCGGGCTTTGTTGTCGGAACCCAAATTTGCTTTCATCATGTAGTTACATTTTTTGCTTCATGCATTTAGTTTTTTAGCTACTCCCTAAGTTTATCTTAAAGGGGGGTGTTAGAGTTATCATGTATTAGCTAATAATTATTTATTTATTTAATTTTTAGTCTATTATCCTCTACACTTAAGCTAAACTTAGGCATTTAATAATATGGTAGGTATTTAATAATTATTCTGATTATTAGATACACATTATCCCTTTAGGGATTCTTTAGAGTTGCACACCTTTAGGGCTGCATATTCTCTTTTTATAAAGATTGTATTGTAGTTTTTATTTGATTCCCTCTCTGAATGATAATCTTTTTCTTCAGAGCCATTATTTCTTTCTGGCTCCATTCTTCTTTTGTCATAGGTATTTTGCTTGCAGGTGTTCTTGGGATCTCTGAAGTTGTATTTCTCAACTTCTTCAAAAATTTCCTTAGAAAGAGGGGGTATGGGGAGAATAAAGGGTTTATGAATTTAAAAATTACTTGGGAGGGGTATGGGAAAAATAAAAGGAATTTAAAATTCCTTAAGCAGACCAAAAGGGATGGCATTTAAGGTTGAGTGGTGAGATGGGAAAGCCATTTATGTCAAAGGGTTGACCCATCCCTAATCATGCAGATGAGGAATGTGTAAGTGATTAGTGGGAGTGATTAGGTGGGATAATAGAAGATTAGGATGCAAGTGGATGAGTTAGGAGGATGTGACATGAGGAGAGAGAATGAGTGAAAGAATTTAAAATTAGGGCAAATGATAATGAGGATAGGTTCTGATTAATTAGGCTTGATGACAGGGATTAGGTGAAGGATTTGTGGGAATCAAGGTTAGACATATTTAAATAAATATAAATTTATTTAATTAATGGTGAAGGTTGAACTTAATTAAATAAATTTAAATTTATTTAATTAAGGGTGAAGGTTAAACTTCATTAAAAAAAAAGTAAATTTATTTAATTAAGGGTGGGGGTAAAGATAAAGGATTAATTTAATAAATATTAAATATTTATTTAATTGGCTATAATGGGATAAGGT
Organism: Cryptomeria japonica; assembly: GCF_030272615.1. Taxonomy (NCBI): domain Eukaryota; kingdom Viridiplantae; phylum Streptophyta; class Pinopsida; order Cupressales; family Cupressaceae; genus Cryptomeria; species Cryptomeria japonica. Next base: position 680,667,828 of record NC_081408.1, on the reverse strand, counting down.
CAAGTGTGGTTGGGTATGGACAAATTTAGGTGTCTACAAGAGGATGCAAAGCCATATTCTAAGTTTTCATAGATAAATATATATTGATTTGAAGAACATAAAGTATTTCTTAATTGATTCAAACAATTTAAACATAAAGTATTTCTTAATTTATTTAAAAAATTTAAACATTTCAAACCATATATACATGGAATTGTGTGTAAAAAGTGTTGGACATTGTTGCTGCTAGGATATGTTGTTGTCATTGATGTCAACATATTTCTGTGATCTATTATTTTTGGTGGTCCGGGATGCTTAATTGATCATATCATATGATCTGGTTTTGCAGTTTGTTTGTTTTATCAGTGTTTTGCAAAGTTCGGTATTTCCTCTGGTATATTCCGGTGTGATCAGATCTTGATCTAATATTTTGGGATATTGTTTGGGATGGTCTTGTGTATCTTCATTGTAGATGGTTCATGATTTGGTGATCCGCAAGTTATCTTTCTTCATGACAATTACTATTGTTTGAATGTTCCTAAGTTTCAGATGTTGATCAATGAAGATTTGATAAGTGGTGTCGGTGTAGTTGTTACTGATGATTCTAACATACTTTCTAGTGTTTCCTATTTGTTTCCTATCTATTTTGACAATCCACATTGATCATTGTGTAAGTTTTTGGTGATTTTGCTGATCCGGTGATGTTCTTCATATTATGTGGTTTTCTTGGTGGTGTAGCCTGTTGCGGTTGATCTTGGTGTGATTTCAGGTGGTGTTGCATGTTTGTAGATTTTATTTAGGTCCATGTTATGGCATGTATATCATTATATTGGTCTGGTGGTTGATCTTTGTATCATGTAATGTTAACTTATAATTGTGAGTTGAGGGTTTCGCCAACCTTGTTGTCAAGGTTGATGAATTGTATAAATAGGTGATATTGTCATGTAATTTGGGTGTCAATTTTGTGTCTCCCTTATCAGAGATTGGTGTATGTGTGAACAAGGATTCATCTTTCATTGTTGTTATTAAGGAGAGATTGGTGTTGCAGATCAGACAATTATGCTTAACCAGAACTGTCATCAGGCATTTTTAGATGTTATTATTGCAATTCATTCCTTCTAGATTGTAGTTTGAATCTTTTTGTAAGTCAATGAGACTTCCCTGAGGGTTGTAGCCTTTCGGGTCATTATCTTTTGAGCAGTGAGCTCTAGGCAGTGTGCCTGGATGCATGGGCATTCCCCATTGTAATATTTTCACATACTACTGCAGAGTATCATCTTATTGTGGGTAGGTTCCTACAGTGGTTTTTCCCTTAACCAGGTTTTCCATGTCAAAATATTGATGTTGTGTGTTGTGATATCAATTTTCTTATCTTTCTTATTATTGCAGTTTATCAGATCTCTATCTGTGGTTAAGTTTGCAAATCCGGTGAAAACTGATTCACCCCCCTCTCAATTTTCCTTCTTTGTTGCTACTAACAAAAGTTGTTCTTTAAAGCAATTGTCAATGTAATTTTCACCACTTCAAGTTCATATACTCATGTCAAATAAAATGAGTAAATATAATTTAGATCCTTAAAAATAGAGAAAGTTGTGTTGGCCTCATTACCTTGCCATTTATCTTTATTTTAGGACTTATTCAATTGATTTTTTGCTTCTTAGGCTAATATATTTATTGAATTTTCTTAGAAGATTCACTCTTGTCTAGATACTTTCATCTTCAATGTAGTATTTGTATGAATATGCTTCAATAAAACCTTAAGACTCATTGTAGATGACTTATTGGCATATGTACAATCTTATTGATAGGCCAAAATTGGGGTAAAGTGTGAAATAGATTTGATGTGTAATAAAAAATTCAAGTTTGGTCTATACATGTCAATATGGGGGTGTAAACTTGCAAAAGGTGTTGTGGCCATATGCACAAGGGCTGAAGGTAGTGAGATGAGTGGCGATGAAGATAGAAAACATTCATTGAAAATGCTATTGCAACTTTACTGAGAACATGCCAACAACACGAGCATTATTTATTTATAATGATTTCAAAATTTAAATAAACAACAAACCACACTTGTAAATAATACAAAAATAATATTTACCAATTAAATCAAGAATATAAATATACACATTGTTAAACTAACTAAAATCACTAGATGTCGCACGAAGTGGGTCCTACCTCCTTAGACTTCAAGGTGAAGAAATAAAATAAGAGCTTTTCTACATTGGGCTCATCAAGCAAATGTTGTTTTATTTATCATAAAATAATATAGTCGATACAAAATTTTACCACCAAAATTTGGACTAGAGCTAATATTACATAGCATATATATAGCTCGAGTTCATAATAATTATGCAAAGGAATAGGTTGTTTGTTTTGGCCTACAATAAAAAAACTATATAATATAATGGTCTATGTAACACCTTGATCACTAGCCATAGATTAAAAATGATTTTATTATAACAACAAATAAAAATAGGAGACATCAAGATTTTTTATTTTCTCCTCAATAGTTAGTCAATGAATCATGGGTTCGTCTCCTTTTTTGAATCTTGGAAATGAAAGACTCTTCTGGCATGGCAATGGTAAGATGGTTGGCAGACAAGTCTATGTATTGATGTGGCTGAAACAACCGAGAGATTATCAAAGAAAAGGGGGCATCCCCTAATATGTTGAATATTGAGGTAAAGGTTAGAACTGGAATGTCCAATCATTTGCTAATTTGTGTGGTCATGTAAGATAGGTATGATGCAACTTAAAGATGCCTTGGCAGATGTGGTCACATGGAAGTGACAAGAAGTTTGCATTCTTCTACAATCAGCATGTTGAATAACATAATTTCTCAACATAATGGAAGCAAATATTAATAAATGCAATCTAATATTTAATTATTCACATATTTTACCTAAAAACTAAATTAAATATTACTTATATATTAAATCATATACAACATAAAATGGTAAAATGGTATAGAAATGGGATATGGATATGAAGGCATATGAAAAGGCTAAAATATGACATAAAATGAAACATAAGTGGATCCCATCACATATTTTATCCTCTTATTTTCATTCTCCAAGTTCTCTCATTAATGTGGCTTTTCTACAAAATCATGTGATGTGATCCTACACACTTTAGGTATTATATTTTTTGAAACACAACCTATTACTTGTTTGATCAATTTTATGCCAAATAGAGTAAAAACATCTTCTTAAGAAATTATTTAAACCCTTTTAAAGATATTCTTCTTACTAGAATCAATTGGATAGCTTTCCAACAATAATAGAGCATTGTGTGTTAGTGTGGAAAAGTATTTTACCTAATTAGTTATTTTTTAGCCTACTTAGTTGATTCCTACTCACAATATGGTCAACCTCACTTAGAGGTTGAGATATTCTCTCCTCGTCTTATGAGAGGTTAGAGAGACTTTTTTCTCACCTCATGTAGACTCACCAAGTGCCCCAATACTTTTCCATATAGTCTTACACTTGTTACATACTTGGAGGAGAGGTAGTTAGAGTTTGACTCCCACCTTATCACCTCACACCCATCTTGTATATATTCAAGTGTTCTCATTTGATTATGTACTTCAATCAATTAATATTTTAGCCTAATTGATGTGTTGATTATTTTTGGCTCATCTCTAATGTATACACCCTATGAGTGATTATTTGGATGTGACTCTTGGATCTTAGGTTCTCTAACATCATGTTAGTGTTCGATTTAAGATTTGTCTACAAGAGATATCTTTGTATTTTCTTGTTGTCTTTTATAATGTTGATAAGGGATTTGAGATAACTTAAATAAGGTTCAATATTCTTCTACCAAATTTGAGCATTTTCTTGATCAGCTTGTTTGGCCAAGTTGATGAATTTCTACCTAATCTTCTTTCTACATCACCTTCATCAAGTTCTTAATTTGTATTCATGGTGGACTAGTTCAAGTGTGTTGATTCAATATTATTCAAAAGCCCAAATCTTTTCCTTATCCCTCACAATTTATTTTGTTCACTTGATGACTAGTTATAACAATACTTCTAATTTAAAATATTTTGTTATACTTCTAGTCAAGATGTCAATTTATCATCAAATTTGATAGATCTAACACGTATATGAAAAAAATAAAAATGATGGAGGAAAGATAACAAGGTAATGCAAATACCCTATATCTTTTACCTCAAATCACCTTCTTACTTGGATTAAGCGAAAGTAGAGTGTACCCTAGCTCCACTTGTTGCGCTCATGATTAATATATGTTATGATGTGTATTGATCAATGGAAAAACCAACATAGCCTTGGTATAATGGACATGGTATGATAGAAAAATGGGAGCATAGCCTTAATAGAAAAAAGACTTCATGAAAATGAAGGGTGAAGGATTCAATTTATAGATTAATGTTGAAAGGGATGAAAGGATAAGATCTTTCCAAAAGATCAAGGGAATATATTAGAGAGGTTATTTCAAGCAAGAGGAAATGGACAAATGTCATGAGAGTATTTATTAGAAAGAGGTACAAATTTAAAAATATTTTTTATTAAAGAGAGGGAGGTGGCCTCATGCAAAGTCAAGTGAAAAGGTGACATTTATTTTTAGTGGGATTATGGATGGTGAGGTGAAGAATTATTAGAGAGATGTGCATGCTTGCACATGTGAAGGGGGGGACACATGGAAAATACTAGCAAGTTTGGGAGTTAGAGGAATATTGAATTAGAAAAAACTAATGAGGATTTAAGAGATGGTTAATTAATTAACTAATTAGAGATTGATTAATTAATTGGATTTTGAGGAATTTAGGACTGGGGATAAGTTAAAATTAATTAGATTAATTAACCTTTAGAATAAAAGGAAAAGATGAAATTAATTAATTATGGGAATAAAAGAGTAAATTAAATAATAAATTGTTTAATTAATTGAGTGAATTTAGGTTATGGTAGATAAATATTAAATTTAATTAATAAAATAATGTAGCCAAATGTGGTTTGTCTACATTTTTTCCTAGTTACATAGACGAATGGTAGTGGGATGATGTTGTTGTGAAATATACAAGCTCAATACCAAAAGTTATGGAATTAAATCACTTTCTAAATAATCAATCAAAGGATACTATACAAGGCTTGGACAACTACAACATAAAAATTTGAAACTTATATGCAAATATGAAAATTAGGTTGCCCTAGTATGGAAATACCATGCTTGATCCTTCTTCTTTATGATGTTAAAATTAGCATAAATAGCATGCTTATTAACACCACCTTATGTGAATTTATAATATAAATAAATAATGAATAACTTTTCCATACGATAGAAGTAATGAGGTAATATTAGAAACATAAGAGCATTACATAACATAGGATTTACATAGAGAAACCTTTAGGAGGAATAAAACCACCAAGAAGAGAGGCCAAGTATGCTTTATCAATAATTAAATGTTGATTACATGAATTCATCCAAGCTAACCATACCTTAAACCAAGGTAAACCATCATAGATATAATTTCATGCCCTCAACATATCAACTCCAAACCATAATCAATTCTTTGCATATGCACCCTCATATCTCAATGCAACATACCAATGCACAAATGAACACAGACAAAGCCAACTAAAATAATTTGCATTAACATTGAAACAATCTTGTGGATATATAAATTCCATGTCTAAGTCATCCGACTGCAAGAAAATGGGTAGCTAATCCATAACCTTCATAACTCGTAGATCCAAATCCAATAAAATATGAAAACTCATAATCACACCAATAATCAACAAACCAAGATATCAAAGAAGATAACTAGACATACATCTAGAAACTCCTAGTGTATGACTAATGTCATATCTAAAAATAGATCAAAGAATATCAATTCTATCTATAGTACTTCACATAGAGGGTGTGGCTAATTCCTCTATTTCATAGTGTCATGGAAAGAAATAATGATATGAAAATAATGCAACCAAATATGTTGCAATATCTCTCTAACCACTAGTCTCCATAGCTCTCCAAATTTCTTCACACTCAACCATGACAATACAAACATTCAAGAAGAAGAAAAATACCAAAGGAAAAACCTACAAATCAGATTGTATCCTTGTTCCACACTAACATATACCAAGTTGTGTAATGCGAGATCTCCTTCTTCATTCTCATACTAAAAGGATATCAACATCTAAATTTAAAATGAAATGAAATGTGATGGCAATAGATGTAAACCTCTAATACTGAAGGTAGAGAAAACAAAACAATCATTCCCACAACAAGAGGAATATACTCAAAGCCATAAAAAATTTCCTATACCTCTCCAAAATATCCTCAAAACTTAATCCATAGCTCAAGAACCAAAAAAAGAGAGCAATGGAAACCCATATAAACATGCATCTTCTTCTCAAATATTCCTTATAACCACTATATTCAAGACTTATTTACATGATAAGATAAGATAAAAATAAATAAAGAATGCATTTGCTAATCTAGTTAGAAATACCTCTAGATTATTCACCTACCAAGTAGACCAAGAATGTGATACAATATTTTCATGATCACACAACACCAAAACAATTAAATATTACAATAAATTATAATATTCTCTTCAAATCCATGATAAATTCACATCCATAACTAGGTGAAGGCTCTTTACTTTTTCTACCGAAATCATCAGCAAAGAGTAACCATCTCAACACATGATATCCATAAAAAATAGATCTCTTAGCCTCAACCAAGTCTCTCTAGTCTCCATGAGCATCCACCAATCATTCTATGCCAACTTCAAATGCAACCCTATAAAAGATCACAAAGCTCCAAGAAAATGATTATTACTCAAAATCAAAGAAAATAAATAATACCATCGTCAAAGTTCCAACAATTGGATCAGGAACACAAACATGAAATCATTATCTAACATCTCCTAGGAGATCATATGCTCCAAATAATTTATCAAAAATTCATACATCATCAAAAACTTAAAATTCTTCCATGGAAAACCAAGATGTCACTATCTACAAACCATATGAAGATAATCATCAATCATCAAATTATGAATCCACATCATGCTAAATCTCCCACTAAACCATGTGACCAAGCTCTTCAAGAATTATTATAACCATCTTATGTCAATGAAACTCAAGATGTAAATGAAATATCACTGTAGATAAAATGGAATCCAAGGGCCTACTCATGATACCAACACACACTACAAAAGACCATCCATATTTAAATAAGATATTATCCATGGCTCACTACACGCTGCAACAACAACTTAGAACCAAAATCTTAAAATAAAGAACATAGAACACATTAAGTAATTGTATAAAGCGCCCATTTAAAGTGATATCGAGTTATACATGGCATCATGATAAATATCATTAGCAAAACTCCATTAAAAGTGAGCATAGCTTCTCATGTACCATAAACCACTACTAGGATTCAAACGAACAACTGAAGAGGGGAAAAATATGGAAGAAGAATGAAGGGAAAAAGGAGGTTAGAATGAAAAGAAATCAGAGAAGACATAATATAAATGCAAACAAACAACTTTATACCTTGTATTTCACCTCTCCCTTGGATTGAGCTTGATGAAGTGGAAGATGCGCCCCTTTGATGCTCCACTTGATTTTCCCCTTGCTTGATGTGGATGTGGAATGTTCTCCTTTGCTCAACAAGATTAGGATTTGATAGGATTGGGATTGATGGATTATTGATGAATGGGGATTGAGGATTTGATTTGGATGAAGTATTATGGGGACATTATGATGGCATAGGAGGAAGATAGAAGAGAAAATTAGCAGCATGAGAATGTTATAGAGGAAGTGGATCCATTGTGAGGGAATGATCCTCCAATTTATATATTGGAGGGAGGCCAATGAAGGGCTAAGATTTATTTGGTTATGGAGGGTTGAGATTGATTTGAAATGGTGATCATGGATCAAGGATGCCTTGGGAAAATAAACAAGAATATAAAATTCCTTGAGAAGATGGGGGAAAGGAAATTTGAATTTCAAAATGAGGATGCATAGGGCGATTCAAAGAAATTTGAATTTCTTTGAGAGGCTTAATGTTGATGTGACATGAGTGGGAATTTAAAATTGGAGAAATAATGATAAGTGGGATTAAGAGATATTCTAGAAGAATTAATTAGGCTAAGTGGAAATTAGGAAAAGTGATTTGTAGGAATCACGTGATTAGGTTAATTAATTAAAATTAATTAACCAAAAGGGATTTAGAAGAATTAATGATTGAGATGACTTTGGAGGAATAAGGAAATAATTAATTTATTTGATAAATTAATTATTGGACTATAGTGACAGGATTAATTAAATTGGATTCAATTAATTTTAAGAGGAATAAGATAACACAATTAAATTAATTAATTATGTTGACAGGCTTAAATTAATTAAATATTGGTTTAATTAATATTAGGTGTCTACATTTTGCCCCTCTTTGATATAGCGTCATGAAGTGATGTTATATCAAAGAAGAATAAAACATAGTGGATGAAAAGGATAAGGATAAGTAGCATGATGCCCCAGTCATGAGATGAGGAAGGATGACAAGGAGGAAGGATGATGAGGAAGTAGAGGTATGCCCCCTCAAGAGGACATGTGATTTCTAAGAACACGGGTGTGCTCTCGAAATGGATTAGAGGACTAGATGAAGAGAGGAAGAGGATGAAGACGGATGGATAAATTAGAGTCTCTGAATGGAATGAGATGGATGAATGAAATGAAATGAGTGGATAGGATTTCTTATTGAGCATATATGGAGAGAAAACCTAGATTTGATATTGCCATGGATAGTCTACACCACTGATTATAAGAATCGGGATGATATGAAGATCTGAGGTGTGGACTGACTCTCAGACAAATGGGAATCTCTTGCACACAACTATGCAAAGTGTTGATAAACACTAATGTAGGGTTGTCGAGTCATACAAAGAAAACCTTCAAACACACCATACCATGAAAACTATGCCTCATTATACACCAGCCAAGACATACCAAGATATAGGATGATCAAGGAAGCTATGAGAAAGTATGGTCTTAGGACACAAGATAAAAATCAAAGCAGAAAGATTAACCATGCAAACAATACACACATGACCAACTGACATCTCTTACCAAGAGTAGGACACAAATTTGGATAAACTGTCAGACTAGGGAAGGATACATCTCGATGGGTTGGTGATGGATTCAGATAAACTGCCATACATGGGAAGTATTCATCTCAATGGGCAAGGTGTGGATAGATTGATGGATGACAAAAGACAAGTTGGATGTGTGAGGTTTGCAGATGAGAGGATTGTTGCTTGGATTTGATTAGCATAGTATAGATGGGTATTTGGATTAGGCACAAGTCACTATAAGCTCGGGTAGATGGGAAAGCTCAGTTTGATGGATTGGATGGGATGGAAGAAGGATAAATTATTAGATAGGATGAAAAAGGTGATGGATGATTGAGTAGGATTGTTTTGGGGATGGGATTAATGATTGAATTGGAAGAGGTGGAGAATATTATTGGATGAGATAGGATTGGATTAAAATATAATTGGATAGGATGGGGTGGATTGGTAGATATAGGATAGATGGACTAGAACCAATGACAAGGGAGAACCAAGGATTAGTAAGAGAATGGATGGATGAATGGATAGAGATATTGTCTAGATAGATGGATAAAATGGATGGATATGGATAGGAAATGGAGGAATAAAGGATGGAGGGTAAGATGATGGAGACCCAAGGACTATGCTGCAAAGGAGTGCAATGCCCCACAATAGAGATAGTGAAATTAAGGATGTAAGGATGGTGGATAAAGATGTATGAGTTTGAAGGATAATATGTAATGGATATGGATGGTAGAGGATTTAAGGCTTGTGTTTTCCAAAGCATGCATGCATGCATGTACATTATTTTGCCTCTATATGATCCAGACCAAAGATAATAATGGAGGATTCATTTTGATAGGATGAGGGATATGAGATGGAGGATATGGATAGGATAGTCAAGATCAAAGATAGGAAAGGAGAATGGACTTAGATAGGATGCAGATGCATGGGTCGATTCCATGGATGAATCTTTCCGCCAAGTGTAGAGTACAAGAGGATGAGGGAATTACACATGATGCTTGTTTTCCAAGTTTTCATCATGGTACTTACCCAAGGTGCCACAAGAAGTGGTTTTCACCATTGGATGAAATGATTTTTCTTTACCTTTTTTTTTACTTTTTGAGTTTTTTTATGACATTTAAAAAAAAAAAATTGGATTGATAAATATGAGGATAAGTGGATATGGAAGATAGTGGATGCGTGAAGGAGGAAGGAAGGACTCAAGAATCTAGTTCCATAGATAGTATCCCTTAGTGCTTCTTTAAACCGGATGTATGCTCATAGATGTTGGTAACCATAATTGGGGAGATGAAATGGATAGGGGATGGAAAATAAGAATTTGCAAAGGATTAGACTAACGGAATGGGATTGTGAAAATTGGATGGTGGATAATGGATGGGGTTTTGAAAAATTTGTAGAAGATCAAAATTGGTACACACCTTGAAGGGTGGTGGAGTAGTGGAGGAGAGGGTTTTGAATTAGATGGAGGATAGTGTGGATTTTGGAACATGAAGACCCAAAATAGAAGAAGGGGATGATGGAGTTGGGATGGTGGATTTTGTGACATAAGGACCCAAAATAGATTTTGAAGATGGATGAGTGTTAGATGAAGGATTGGAGGACTTATGAATGGATGGATCTTCTATATTAGCAAGTTTGGATGCTAATTTTGACTATACTTTGAGATGCATTGCTTCTTTGAGTAGTTTGGGGATCCACATAGGTTTTGATTTTTTCTTTTGGGGCCTTTGTGGCCTTTTTGATTTTTCTTTCTTTGGGATCATATTTTTATTTTGAGCATGTCATTTTGAGGGGACATGTTGACCCTTTGATTCTTGTGGATTTTGAGCTTTGTGCTTTTTATATTAGGCATCCAAATTGCTTCCAATAGCAATGGGATGGGTGCATGAGGATGAAGGGTTGATGGATTTTATGGATAGGATGTTGGAGGAAGAATGTTGTAAGGAATTCAAGGATGTATGTTGTTTTTTATCTCACTCAGGGATAGTGGATGGAGGGATGTAAGGACCCAAAATGGATGGAAGGAATGGAGGATTTGGCTTTGGAACATAGGGTCCCAAAATGGATGTGGAAGATGAGGGATGGCGGGATTTTGATTTGTATGAAGGACATTTGGATTTAGGAGGAATAGAGGATGTACCACCATCTTGAGCATTATCTTGAGGACCCTTATTATTTTGGAAACAAGATGCGAGTTCATTTTAAGTGGGATGAGATGTGGAAGGAGTTGTAGGTGCTTGAAGATAGCTGGCTTGGATGGGATTGATGGGATCTAGATGAGGATTAGGTTCATGTAGGGAATCAGGATTATGTGGAGGATTGGGATTATGTGGAGGATTAGGAGTGTGAGATGGATTGGGATCATGACATGGAGATGAAGGGATACTTTGATCTTGACTAGGGAGGGTATCATGAGATGGAGTGGGAGGGGTGATTGGATCATGAGATGGAAGAGGATCATGCGATGGAGGGAGAAGGTTGGATAGAGGAATCATATGATCATGAGAAGAAGTGGAGGGGATAGGATCATTAGATGGAGTGGAGGGTAGACATGGATTTTGAGATGGAGAGGAATCATGAGATGGAGGGATGCTTTGATCTTGAGGTGAAGAGAAATCTATGATAGAATGCATTGGAACAAGTTCTTGGCATAGTTGGAGTTGTGGGGATGGTGTGATGGAGGAGGATATGGAAGCTTCAATGTGAGTAGATGGAGGAATGGGGGTATCATGAAGTGCAAGGGATTGGGATTTGCTTTGAGGTGGAGGTGATTGAGGTGGATCAAGGAATTAAGGAGATTTGGCAACTTTGCTTCGAGGTAGGGATTTTGTCTCCTTTGCTAGCATGTCTTGGATAAGATTATTGATGATGGATTTGGAGGATGTGGATAAAATGGATTTTGGAGGATTAAGATTAGATGGAGGATGGGGATTGGATGAAGGATGAGGATTTGATGGAGGATTAGGATAATGGATTGGGGAATCAGGATTAATGCTTGGGATTAGGTGCAATGTGTTGAGGTGAGATGAATGAAGTTATGATAGATGGATGAGAGATTATGGGATTGACTTGGTAAGCAGGTTGAGGTGGTCTATGAAATTTTGTGAGCATATGCTCATGCCAAGCTTTGAAATTCTGGGTAGCCATGTTGAGAATGGAGGATTAGATGGGAATTGGATGAATATGAGGATTAGGGCTTAGGAATTTTGGATTTTGATTGAGTATGGATTGATTTGATTGATTTGATTGGATTGAATTGGATTGGATTTTATTTGATTGGATTGGTCCTTGGATTATGACTTGATTTGATTGGATTGGTTTTTGGATTAAGACTTGATTGGATTGGATTAGATTGGATTGGATTGAATTGGATTGAAGTGGATTGGATTGGATTGAATTGGATTGGATTTGATTTGATTGGATTGGTCCTTGGATTAGGACTTGATTTGATTGAATTGGTCCTTGGATTAGGACATGATTGGATTAGATTAGATTGGATCAGATTGAATTGGATTGAATTGGATTGGATTGGATTAGATTGGATTGGATTGGATGATTGATTGATGAGGGATTGGATAACTGAATTAGAAAGATGGATTGATTTGATTGATTGGAATATTGGATATTTGATTGGATTAGAGGGAGAATTATTATGGAAGAATGGATAGATAATAGGAAGAATAAAGGGGGAGGTTACCCAAAGTCAGATGAATGATTTGAACAAAATTATTGGTTGAGGAAGGATGATTGTTGGAATGGATGAAAGTGGATTGGGGATTGGAGAATTACTTGGATAGATAGAAATGGATTAAAGATTTGATGATGACAAGATGGAATTTGGAAAGAGGGAGAATTGGTTGGTTGGAGGAATGATGGACTTGGCAAGAGATATCAAGAAATGAGTACACGTTGGCCACTGATGCACATAGAGAATCCAAACACAACATGTTATCCTATGAAGTTGGATGAGAAGGAAAACCTTTGCTTGCTGACTTAGGTACACACCCAATAGCTAATCAGAATATGGTCGTTGGGTCTCATGCAATGGATTCCCAATGTCATATTAGCTGACTCCAAATGCTAATGGGGGCACAATATGGAAAGTCTCTTGGGGGAGTTACTATCTCCCTTGCACAAAGATTATCCATCTTTCGGAGGTGAACTAGGTGGCTTCTATTCCTAAGGGTTTTAGTATGGATTTCCATTCGATGACTGCTCCTTGTAGTCACGCAAGCGTGATTGAGGCATATATCCCTACAAGGTACTAAGAAAGATGTAGTAACGCAAGCGTGATTGAGACCTCAAGGGGCCCTACAAAGTGCTCAATATGAGAGTGAACTCTCAAATAGCTCCGTCCTCCGAAACTTTCATCTTAAGAGGCCTATTTATTATAGTGATTTGGAATGCCCAGGTTTGGTTGTACTCACTTGGTTCATTCCCCTCTCATCGATGCCTAAGCAAATCGGAAGGGCGGGCCCACTAAGGGAAAACACACGACAAGCTAGAAAAGTGTTAAAGGTCTGGATTTCTGATTATCTAGATAGATAAGAGCATACTCTCCTACTTTCACACTTTTCTCAAACACTAAAGAAAGAGTTCTTTTTTCCCCTAATTATATCTAAGTGCCTAAGAAAATGATTAAAAAGAAAACACGATGTTTGCTTGTATCTCCTTAGGCAACCTGCAAGAATGATGGATTAGTAATTTTTGTGATAATTGATCTTGAGCATTCGAAAGAAAATAAGCTTTAAACACAAGATGATTAGCCCAAAAAATATTTCAAAATTATTTTTCTTATGATTTTATAACTAATTTCAAAAAAAAAATTGATAAAAACTAATTTTATATGCTAAAATTATGAAAATCTAAAGTCCAAAAATAAGGTTTGACTTTGCACGTTATAAAATAATTTTTACAAAAATATATGAAAAATATAAAGATAACCCATTTTAGATCTTTGAATCCCCTTTTCAATGCATTTTAAATTTTTCAAATCCGACACCCGAGCAAAAAGTTATGGTTGTTTAACTAAAACTGGTTTTTTACCTAAACGCACATGTTGATTCAGTGTGCTCATGTTGAACCGTGTGCGCAGGCACTGATTAAGATTTTTTAATAATTTTTTTACTCAACGCTCATGTTTTGGCCCCTTCGTAAGCATTTTTTTTGGCTGCGCACGCACTATTTGACAATTTTAATGAAAAAAAATGCATTTTTTACCAAGCGCACGCATTGATTTGCAGTCGGATGCGATGATTGACCAAAAACTATAGAAAAGGTGCCAAAAAATTTAAATTTTGAACCGTTCATGTTGTTTGACAGCAGACGCGCTAAACTAGTGAGTTGGATGCGCTGTTATGCAAATGGACGAGCTAAAGCGATAATCTGTGATCTAAAATCATAAAAAAATCATAAAAATGTTAAATTAAGGGACGTGGGTCCCACTGGGTGTGCTAGAATGAAGAGGGGAAGAAGATGGAAAAAGAATGAAGGGACAAAGTAGGTTAGAATGCAAAGAAATCAAATAAGACACAATATAGATGCAAACAACTAACTTTATACCTTGTCTTTCACCTCTCCCTTGGATTGAGCTTGATGAAGTGGAAGATGCACCCCTTTGATGCTCCACTTGATTTGCTTCTTCTTTGATATAGATGTGGAATTCTCTCCTTTTCTCAATAAGATTAGTATTTGATAGGATTGGGATTGATGGATTATTGATGAATGAGGATTGAGGATTTGATTTGGATGAAGTATTATGGGGACTTTATGATGGCACGATAGGAGGAAGATACAAGAGAAAATTAGTAGCATGAGAATTTTATAGAGGAATTGGATCCACTGTGAGGGATTGATTCTCCAATTTATAGATTGGAGGGAGGCCAATGAAGGGATAATATTTATTTGGTTATGGAGAGTTGAGATTGATTTGAAATGGTGGGCATGGATCAAGGATGCCTTGGGAAAATAAACAAGAATATAAAATTCCTTGAGAAGATGGGGGAAAGGAAATTTGAATTTCAAAATGAGGATGCATAGGGGGATTCAAAGAAATTTGAATTTCTTTGAGAGGCTCAGTGTTGATGTGACATGAGTGGAACTTTAAAATTGGAGAAATAATGATAATTGGGATTAAGAGAGATTCTAGAATAATTAATTAGGCTAAGTGGGAATTAAGAAAAGTGTTTTGTAGGAATCACGTGATTAGGTTAATTAATTAAAATTAATTAAGCAAATGGGATTTAGAAGTATTAATGATTGAGATGACTTTGGAGGAATAGGGAAATAATTAATTTATTTGATAAATTAATTATTCGACTATACTAACAAGATTAATTAAATTGGATTTAATTAATTCTAAGAGGAATAAGGATAACACAGTTAAATTAATTAATTATGTTGACATGCTTAAATTAATTAAATATTGGTTTAATTAATTTTAGGTGTCTACAACAACTATATCTCGTACTCCCAAAAATCCTTTTCATTGCAATCAAAATACCAATGTAATAATGGTGATCAACAATAAGGCCTACCAAACAAAATCCACATCAAACAATTTTACAAGATTTGCACATATGCAACATCTCAAAGGAGAAATACATAGTCAGTGCTATAATCTCAAATAACTGAAAAGATTCAACCCCATATTATTATCATGCAAAATAGATATAAATAGGCATAACATGTGGATTTTCAAGACTCAAACACCAAGATTAACATTAGACCTAATTTGCCAAATAAACCCACATACGAGTAACCATAGATCAATAGGAACCTTCCAAGCAACCATGCAAACCTATAAGTGTTCATCTAGAACACCCTAAATACAATATTATCATAAATCTACATACTACACATTTTTATTAACATGTAAAACCCAAAAATCCATCTTCATAAATTTTAAATCCACTTAAACAACCATACATTCACAACAAACATATAATCTAAATAATAGAATAAGAGCATATATATAAACCAACTGTGTGTGTGTGTGTGTGTGTGTGTGTGTGTGTGTGTGTGTGTGTGTGTGTGTGTGTGTGTGTGTGTGTGTGTGTGTGTGTGTGTGTGTGTGTGTGTGTGTGTGTGTGTGTGAGAGAGAGAGAGAGAGATTAGAAATCCAATAGGAAAACCAAGTTATCTAGGAGCTTAAAATGTATGAAACATATCAACTCTACAACTCACAAAGTGGTAAGTGACTTGTCTTCTATTGATTTCATGTAATCATGAGTTGAAACCATGAACCCAAAATAATCACTTTATTCCATGGTCCAAAAAATACGATGTTTCTCCATGTGACCAAGATGTCAAAAGTACCCATCCAATATGAACACCTTCTCACTACACATGATCACAAGGTTAAGGAACAATACCACCAAACAAGAGGATACATATATATTATCAAACAAGATCTCCATGGTACCAAAACATAATGAACTCCATAAAGATTCATAATCATGAGCTTCCAATGCCCAATATAGATCACATTGACAATATTCATGGCTTCCAATCTCATAGATATGTAGAACAAATTTGAATCATTGAAAATTCATTGAATATCCATAAGCCTTCAACAACCTTTAATTCCTTCTAATAGATTCCCACAAGCTTTCCAAGATAAGAAATGAAAAATAGAATAAGACCATGAACCAATTAACCTTAAGCTCTGATATCAAATATTGAGAAACCTACAAGCTCAAAAACAAAGGTTGTGAAATCAAATCTCTATCCAAATAAACAATCAAAGAATGAGATAAAAGCCTTCAACAACTACAACATGAAAATTTGAAACTTACAAACAAATGTGAAAACTAAGTCACCTTAATGTGGAAATATCATGCTTAGATCCTTCTTCTTTATGATACTAAAATCAACCTACATATCATTCTCATTAACACCACCTTACGTCAACTTATAACTATAATAAAATTATCATCATCATAAGATGACACCAAAGAGGCACAAATCAACACATGAGGATCACATAACACAATATTTACATGGAGAAACCCTTGCGAGAAAAAACTCCACAAACAAAAGAGAGGCCAAGTATGCATTATCAAAAAATAAATGTGATTACAATTCTCCTCTTTTCCTCCAACATGGCATCACCTGTGTACCTGTGAACAACCTCCTTATGCCTCCCATCTTGATGAATACTAAGAGGGGGGTGTGAATTAGTATGCCAAAAATCTTTGCACTTAAACACTTACACAGTCTAAAGCTAAACCGGTAAAGGAGTCTGACAGTCAAACCAGTTACCACACATACAAACCAAAATGCAAATAAAACATTCACCCACAAAAGCAATACAACCATAACACAAGATATTTGATGTGGAAACCCAACTGGGAAAAACCACGGTGAGATAGAACTCACAAGTCACTATCTGCAGAATAGAAACCAGACCGGTTAAGGTCTTACAATGTTCTTCACCAGAACAGATCCTGTTAGGAATCTCAATCTCTGTTAGGAGATAAGTCCGATTAAAGACTACCTTGTTAGAGGATTTTAGATTCACATGTGTGAACCACCTTGTTAGAATATTTTACAAAGGCTTTGAGGCCTACCCAGTTAAGGGCTACAGACTTGTCAAAGATGTGAGTAATCAACAAGTGTTTGATCTATCTAATAGCACAAACTACTTGGTTAGATCCAGTATTGCTCACAACTAATGCATTCCAGCATTACTTCAGTCTCCTCTATCTCTCTCTTAGTTACAACTTGATCTTCTCTGATAAGATCGCTCTCAACTTCCACCTTAAACCCTAGCTCAATATTAACCCTTTTCGCAACTTCTTCAACAACTTAAAAACCCTAGACATGATGTCCTTTTAAAGGAATCTGATTTCATGTCGGTCCAATAGGATTACATTACAATTTCCTTGGCTCAGTGAATCTAGACATACTCAGTAACACGACACAAAAATCACTGTCAATGTGTCGGCATCGTCAAACAATCGGTGGATTGGTAACTCATCACAAAGTATTACTGGTTCATACAAAATACCGGTTGCCAGTTTGACAAAAAATGAAGACTGGTAAGAATGTGTTGTGTTACTTTGCTTCCTCGTACCGCTTGTGATCTGTGAACCACTTGGGGTTGACATGCCGCTTTAGACCGGGAAACACATTCTGCAAAATCACCACTAGTCTAGAGACTAGTATACAACATACCGGTTGGAACAAAATACTGGTTGAGCATAAGCTCATACATATAAAGGGGATCTTAATACAAGTGTGTGTCCATCAATGACAATCACAACATAAACATCAAAAATGCCAACAATCTCCCCCTTTGGCATTGATGGCAACACTTAGGAAAATAAAATTTTGACATCTAAGTGTTTTACAACAGAAAAACTTGCCATTAACAAAATTGCTCCCCCTAAGAATATACACTATCCCTTAATCAACAGAGTGTATAGCAATTTTGCATTCAGAGCATAATCATCAGAGCATATAGCATATATCACAACATATATCAAAATTTCAAAACAGATACTTCTCCCTCTAATATACTTCTCCCCTGATATATCAAAATTTCAAAATTTTAAAATCATATACTTCTCCCCCTTTGCCAACAATGACAAAGTACCGCTGAAAAAACCTGTTTCCATATATATATATATAAGAGTTTATGACAATAATGAATAATACTTATCAAAAACCTCTTTATAGTCCTGCAAAAATTATTTCATGGAAAGAGACCAGGACTCAAGTAGGGAGGTCGCTACTTCCTTCTCTATCTGCAATTGTGATACATGTTCCTCCATGGCATCTATAATGCTCAATTCTTATGTGACTGTCAGGGCATCCAGGTTCAGATAGCATTTCTGGAGAATTTGCAGTCGTGGAAGTAATACTAGTTGAAGCTTCTGCAAATCCCTAGACCTTGTGCTGATCTCTTGCTCTATCTTGGCTTACTGGATCTAGAACCGGTGAACGGTTTTCCCATATGCTGCAAAGGAGTCGTAAGGAGTCTTGAATGTGCTTAAGCAGGATTGTAAGTCTGTTTGAATTTGTTGCTTCTTGGCTAGCACATCATCAAAGAACATATGAGGTTGATAGATTTTGCTGAGTAGCAAGTTTCCCTCATCCAAGGCACTCCTTATGACCTTTTGATCCTTTAGCATATCAGTCCTAAGCTCATTTAGTTTCTTCACTAGAGCAACATTAAGAGCCTTTTGGTGCTCTTTCTTTACATTGGCCTCTACTGCTCCTTCTAGGCTCTGCACCTGATCATCCACTATAGTACATAGAAGTTTAAGTTGTGCTAGTGATGAATCAGTGTCAGGAAGATT
This sequence comes from Cryptomeria japonica, assembly GCF_030272615.1. Taxonomy (NCBI): domain Eukaryota; kingdom Viridiplantae; phylum Streptophyta; class Pinopsida; order Cupressales; family Cupressaceae; genus Cryptomeria; species Cryptomeria japonica. The sequence continues at coordinate 680,648,439 of NC_081408.1, read as the reverse complement.
AGTACCAGGGATTAAACTGGTAAGAGTGTCTACAGCTGCCTGAATGATGTCCTGTTCCTTTTTCCTAAGAATGATCTCAAGACACTCTTGAGCAACCTTGATGCTCTACATAAGCTCCGACTCACTTGTAGATTATAGATTGATAGGACTAGAGATATCAACCGGTGAGGGTTGACTTCTGGTTGCCTTTGGAGTCTCCACCTAAGAGCTTTTTGCCACTTCTCATTCCTTGGCTTCTTCAGCTTTCTTCTTTTCTGCTTCTCTTCTCTTCTCTTCTTCCTTGTCTTCCTCTGCCTTTTTCTTCTCCTCTGCTCTCCTCTTCTGCTCTTCCTTTTCTTCTTCTTCCCTCTTCTTCTTCTCTTCCTCTTCCTTTTTCTTCTTTTCTTCCTCTTCCTTCTTCTTCTTCTCTCCCTCTTCCTTTTTCTTCTTTTCTTTCTCTTCCTTCTTCTTCTTCTCCTCTTCTTTCTTCTTCTTTTCTTCCTCTTCCTTCCTCCTCTTTTCTTCTTCTTCCTTCTTCTTTTCTTCCTTGTCCTCTTCTTCTTTCTTCTTCCTTTCTTCTTCTTGCTTCTTCTTCTCTTCATCTTTTCTTTTCTCCTCTTCCTCTTTCTTTTTCTCTTCCTCCTTTTTCTATTTCTTATCTTCCTCCTTCTTCTTTTTCTCTTCCTGATCTTTTGCCACTTGTTGTGTGTCCACAGCGTGTTCACCACCCTGATCGGCCTGTTGCCCCTACTCAGCTCCCTCAGAAGGTATGTCCTAAGTGACATCTTCTATATCTAGGGCATCGACATCTATGGTGTCGATTGGTTCCTCCACCAGGTTGCCTTCCTCATCAAAAACCTCATCCGGTTTGGAAATAACCGGTTCCTTTTCCGCTTGGAGGTTGGCCATTCGAGCTTTGTGAGAGCTGATAGCATGAGCCATGTGTTGATGTGCATCCTTTTCTACATCATCAACTCTCCCCTCCAACAACCAGAGTCTTCTTCTCCTTGTGAAGAAGAGACCTTTATTTTGATCTAATACATCAAATAATTTTGAATTTGAGAGTTCGGGGAAATACTGTTCAAAAACTTTCTCCCTAATCTCCTGTTCCTTTTCAATGGCAATGCGCCATTTGTTATCCAATGCTTTAAATAATGAATCCGGTGTCTGAGATTTAATCTTTGATGGTGACAGATCATTTTTACATAAATAAAGAATGATTTCTTATAGTACTTCATCTTTTTCCTCACTATTGAGTTCATCATAATAATCTATTAAATCATGAAGTATCTTTCTCCTAATATTCTTTACTATTCTTTGACAATGTGTCAATGGTTTGTAAGAGGAGATATCTATATTTACCGATGCGGATGTTGTTAGTTCATTCTTCTTCATCTTCTTGGTCTGTCTAGCCTTCTTTGGCTGATCATCAAACTCGGTTTCTTCGGAGTCCAGTTCATTTGCCTTAGTCTTCCTCTTTCTTTCAAAGACTTTTGCCAGTTTTACCTCCGGTTTCTTCTTTTCTGGTGACCGCTTGGTCACTCTTGGAGTCGCAATGGTAGCCGATGTCGATGCTACAGGCACTGCCTTATCTTTCTTAGCTGCTAGTTCTTTTCCCTTCTTCACCGATGGTTCTTCAACCGATGCGATCCTCTCCAAGTAGGTTCCAGTTCACTTAGCCTTTGGATCAAGAGGCGAGGCAATAAGGGTTGAAGCATACCCTTCCAGCATGTTAAACATGACCTCATAGCCCATAGGCTCCACTTCCTCCATTCTAGGCTCAACAGCCTCCATTAGACATTTGTCCACCTGAATAGTGAAATAGAAGTCATCTTCATACTTCTTCACTATGTCACCTATGATTCGTACCCTCTGACTCATCTTTCTTTTGAACTCATCAAAGTATTTGTTCAGAACCTCAAGGTAGCCGGTTCCAATGGCTTGCACACTTTCCTTTATCTGCTTGGTTATCGGTTTGTCAGGGGACCACTGGACATCTCCTACACCCAGAAAGTAGCCTTGGAAATAGAAAAACAACCCTACCAATAGTTGTCCAAACTTAAATCTCAGTGAATTGTCCTTTTTGATTGCCTTGAGATTTAACAGGAGTTGCCTCTGCATACCGATGCATAAGTCAAATGATTTATCCTTTATAATCATCTGGTAAGTGGCATTTACTGCTATAGCAGATGCAACATTAATCCTGCTAGCTGAGAATGTTATGTAGCCTATCACCATGCAGGCGTATTTTACCAGTTCATCCTTGATAGGATTAACTATCATACCTCATGAATCACTTGTCGAACCGGTGAGCTTGGTCATTTCCATTTTGCTTACCGTTCTCAGGGCTGGCACTTCCCCTGTGTTGCAGAAACCGATGACTGCATGAATTGCCTCAGGCGTGATATCATGTGTTCTCTCCAGGTACATCTTGTCACAATGGACTCTGCTCAAGATGATCCTGATGTGATCCTCTATGAAGTCTTCCAGAAAATATACCGCATTATGGAGTTTCTTCTTCTCTAAGATACTGAACTCCGGTTTGATCCTTTTGTCCTTTCCGCAAAATAGACCTAATTGAGTATGAATGGCTAAGGACCCTAGGTCTTCTATCTTGCAATCAATATAGTCTGAAATTCCTTCTTTGACTATGACTCCAGCTGGAACTTGTGACAAAGCATTATACTTGGACTTCCTCTGAATGAAACTTTCTGACTCAATGGATGTGCTTGAACTGGTATGAGATGCGGAAGCTATTGAAGAGTATTTCAAGAACATGAAAAATACCTTTCAAATGTGAATTTAGGGCTTCCTGATTCTACTTTACTTCGCTCTCCGTCGGATGCCGAATCACCGCTTTGAGTTCTCCACTACCGCTTGCAAACTAGATTTGAATCTCTTTCAAAGTTATCCAATTTCTTGAAATCTAAGCTCAAATCGCCTTTTCTTCGCTCTGCACTTGAAAACTTTTCTTTGCTCGAAATCAAATAGTGAGAAATGATTTGAAAAATGGATTTATACATGTCTCTCACCTACCATCATTAATGCTCCTCTATTAGGGCATAAACCCTAATTTGCCTTTTTACCATTTTTGATCTTCTGCCAAGTGACAGGTGTAGCATACAAGTTAAGGTCTTTTATCGATGTTAACCAGGGGTTCGAAATCATTTTGCCATTTGCTCCCCCTAAGCCTTTGAGGCTTAGTTTGTCGGTTCCGATATTTCCACACTAGGTGCAGAAACTGGTTCCTCCTCCAACAATATTGGTTTCTTCTTCCATGTTTTCTTCATGTCTCCTTGAATTTTTTCAACATCTATTTCTCCTTCCTGAGTGACCGGTATATCATCAAATATACTTTTTCTACTTCTGCAAAATCTTGCAATGTGACCCGGTTTGTTGCAGTGATAGCAAACAAGTCCAGGTGCTCTCCAAGGTCCATTGTACATGTTTCCATTCTTCCTTCTGCATGTTGCAGTAGTGTGACCATGACCATGACAAATCATACAAGTTTCTCTCCATCCGATTGCCGCTTGATGACCACCGCTTCTTGACTGATGATTGAAGTCATTAAACTGGTTGTGGTTCTGGTTCATAAAAGATTAAGGACCCGTTCCTTGGGTCCTCTGAGGATATCTTCTAGTGTTATCCATTATAGACCTGCATTCAAATGCTTTATGCCCAAACTTGTTGCATGCATAACAATGACCATTGAACTTATTGGATCTACGTACATTGTTGATAAAATAAGGAAAATTATTGTAGGCTTTTCTCCTACATACATTGGCATTGTGTCCTTCATTAAGACAGTTAAAGCAAACAGGTTTGAATTTTTGCTTACCTTTTCCTTTGAGTGTTGGTTGCTTCTTTGATGCTTCAGCATTTGTTCCTGAGGATTCTCCTTCCTCATGTCCAGAAAAACCAAGACCATTGGTATTCTTTGCCGGTCTAGATGACTCAAGATTTTGCTCTAGCCTGACTGTACTTTTGCCAAGCTTAGCAAGTATTTCCTTTGGCTCAAAGAGTTCTTTGGAAATAGTGGTGTTTATCTCCATAAGACTTGCATTATCAAAGATGGCAATGTTCAGTTCTCCTTGCATGTCTTCTTTTTCCATTCTACTCTCATGAAGGCGAGCAGTTAGTGCACTAATCTCATGTTTCAACTTGGAGATCTCATGATCTCTATCTTTTACCAGATCTTCATCTTTTCTCCGGTTCTCAAGCTCTTGACTAAACTGAATAGTCAGTCCTTCCAACTCCTTTCTCAAATTGGAGTTTGAATCATTTAGCTTATTCACTTCAGCAATCATAGCTTCCATGTTAGCTTCATCTTCAGAACTACTTTCAGATAGTTCCATCAGCCTCTCTGCATGTTCTCTTCTTTTTGCTTGAGATGCCTTGTATTTGACCATAAGATCATCATAGGCTTTCTCAGACTTAGTGAGTCATTGAGTAAGTTCCCTCAAGGTGTATTCCCCCATATCTCTTTGCAAGTGGTTAAACTTATAGAAAGGTTGGCTCTGATACCAATTGATGAATACTAAGAGGGGGGGTGAATTAGTATGCCAAAAATCTTTGCACTAAAACACTTACATAGTCTAAAGATAAACCGGTAAAGCAGTCTGACAGTCAAACCAGTTACCACACATACAAACCAAAATGCAAATAAAACATTCACCCACAAAAGCAATACAACCATAACACAAGATATTTGACATGGAAACCCAACTGGGAAAAACCACGGTGAGATGGAACTCACAAGTCACTATCTGCAGAATAGAAACCAGGCCGGTTAAGGTCTTACAATGTTCACTAGAATAGATCTTGTTAGGAATCTCAATCTTTGTTAGGAGATAAGTCCGATTAAAGACTACCTTGTTAGAGGATTTTAGATTCACATTTGTGAACCACTTTGTTAGAGGATTTTACAAAGGCTTTGAGGCCTACCCGGTTAAGGGCTACAGACTTGTCAAAGATGTGAGTAATCAACAAGTGTTTGATCTATCTAATAGCACAAATTGCTTGGTTAGATCCAGTATTGCTCATAGCTAATGCATTCCAGCATTACTTCAGTCTCCTCTATCTCTCTCTCAGTTACAACTCGATCTTCTCTGATAAGATCGCTTTCAACTTCCACCTTAAACCCTAGCTCAACATTAACCCTTTTCGTAACTTCTTCAACAACTTAAAAACCCTAGACATGATGTCCTTTTAAAGGAATCTGATTTCATGTCGGTCCAATAGGATTACATTACAATTTCCTAGGTTCAGTGAATCTAGACATACTCAGTAACACGACACAAGAATCACCGCCAATGTGTCGGCACCGTCAAACAATCGGTGGATTGGTAACTCATCACAAAATGCCAGTTGGTAACTCATCACAGAGTATTACCGGTTCATACAAAATACCAATTGCCGATTTGACAAAAAATGAAGACTTGTAAGAATGTGTTGTGCTGCTTTGCTTCCTCATACTGCTTGTGATCTGCGAACCGCTTGGGGTCGACATGCCACTTCAGACTGAGAAACACATTCTGCAAAATCACCACTAGTCTAGAGACTACTATACAACATACCAGTTGGAACAAAAATACCGGTTGAGCATAAGCTCATACATATAAAGGGGATCTTAATGCAAGTGTGTGTCCATCAATGACAATCACAACATAAACATCAAAAATGCCAACAATATGCATTATCAAAAAATAAATGTGATTACAATTCTCCTCTTTTCCTCCAACATGGCATCACCTGTGTACCTATGAACAACCTCCTTATGCCTCCCACCTATCCTTGTTTTTATAGAGTAAATCTACATCAGGTTATTCCTCTCAAATTCTACATCCAAAGAGTTGTTTGTACAGAATGACAAGAGCTCCAAAACCACCACACAAGGCATCCAAAGAAGGCTCTTCATTCCAAAAATCACTAACCCTTGGATTAACTCCATAAAAATTTAAAGGACACCAATTTTCTCTCTAATACTTTCCCTCCAACTTGTGAGAGATAGCAATGTAATAAATGATGAAATATGACGAGACACGTGTTGCCTCTTCTAAGCACCCACTTGAATAATCTCAAAGGTCACTCATTTATCCACTCCCCATGTCATTAATTATCCCATTAAAGGTAATCACATGTGGGGAAAATAATATTAAATAATTGTGTTCACAACTCTCCTTAACCAATGCTAGTGGAACCCATCACCCCTTATGAATGTATTATAAACAACAGTGATAATAAATATTATAAATTATTTCCCAATACACCTTAAGTTCCTTAGAACACCTTCCAAGGATGTTGTAAAATGTCCTAGGATTTACAAGGTAAATACCCTAATCCTAACATATGCCCCCTCGAGAGGTTGGTCAAACAAATTTTTAGAGTGAGATCTCAAATAGAAGTGGAGCTTAAGAAGTTGATGAATTTACGTCAAAGGGGATAAAAAATAGTAAAAATTGTTACAATCATATTTTTTTCTTTTAGATGGGTGACTTTTATAAGTAGACATATGGGGGGTATTTAGGATCATTTAAATTCATATCTTCAGGCAATTAGAAAAATTTAGTCATTAGATAACTTGACACAATGGAAGAAATTCCACATCAAACTGATGCAAAGCAGGGGCTTAGGATCTCTCTACTAGCTCAACCAACCACTCACCATTATAATTGGGCATGGATCAATAACAATTCCTTCATAACTAGGCCTCTTTCCTAGTAGCCCTCCAAACGGGTTTGTTAGGGCATAACTTTCAAGTGGGACCTCATAGGACAGAACTAAAGACATTTTTGGATACCCATTTGGTAATTTGGCAAAATATCTTGAAATAGATAAGGGGTTTCTTTGGAGTGAAGGGCTCAAAGATTGATTGCCCTATTTTTTTGCTAGGCCTAACTACGCTTGTGTGCATGCTCTAAATAGGGTACAGGCTACAAAGGGGCCAATTCTTGTTCAAACACTTTAGACATGTCCTATATGGTCTCCTACAACCCTCCTTTCCTCCCAAGATCCTCTTCCAATAATATAAGACCAATTGCTCCAAGTCACTAGGGTTCTAGGTCTGATACATTGAGATATCAGAAGCTTGATGTTCTCCCACACATGCAGTCATACACCCCAACCTCTGCAAGTTTTTCATATCAAATAACACCTCTCTGAAAACCATTCCACCAAGTTACAAGGTATTTCACCTTTGGAATGGAAAGAAAAAGCATTTTTCTCTCTCACTATTTGCTCTAACTAGGGTTATAGGTAGTTTTCAAAGAAATACACAGTTCTCCCTCAATACTTAATGAAAATGAATGAAACTTGTTGCAAAATAAAGTAGACCCTGTTGTCAAATGCACACTCCAATGAGAAATTGTAGATGATTGAAGGTATTTTCATTGATGGCAACCTTGCAATCCTATGGCATCGGCACTGGCAGACTCTACACCGACAGATAGTTTACCAATAGCAGCAAAGATGATTACCGGCACCCCAGCCGACAAGATTTTGTTTATTACATTTTGTATTTAATTGTAATATCTTTTTGTAATCCGACAAGGTGAATTGTAATAGGACTCATATATAAGTATGAGATCTTGTAGATCATTTATGAAAAAGGTAGATGAGAACATGCGAATATTAAGGCAGATTTTGGAGTAAGGTTTATGGTTATTATATGAGCTTAAACCGGTACTGAACCTGGTATAGCAGATGCTAAACCAAAGCAGTACATTATATTGGATTTGCATGATCCATTTTGTAAGTCAGTGAGACTTCCTTTTGTAATTAAGCAGTGAGCTTTAGGCAGTTGGCCTTCCTGCATGTGCAGGCCCCTATTGTAAGTAATATTTATTTATTGCCCAGAGAGTGAATATTGTGAGTCACAAATCCCACCAAGGTTTTTCCCACACCGGGTTTCCTCGTTAAAAATCTTGTGTTATGGTGTGATTTCTATGTTGTTCTTATTGTTCTTATTTAGTGCATTAATTTTTGTTTACCAGTACGCTATTTTGGAATGCAATTTGTTTAATAAGATCAAAAAATTTGTTAACCGGTTAGATACTGATTCACCCCCCCCCCCCTCTCAGTATCTTTGGGAATCCTAACAATTGGTATCAGAGCCTGGTCCTCTTTTTTCAAAAGCCTAACAGCTTGAGGGATATTCTGACACCGATACAGATGGATAATTTAAGAAAGAAATTGGAAATAGCTCTTGTAGATTATGATGCAGAAAAGTTGAAGAATATCAAACTTGAAGATGATCTGAAGGCTGCACAGGAAATCATTCAAGGACTTCAAGGAAATATCACTATTGCTAGAAGAAAAAGAAGAGAACTTCATGGGAAGATACAAAATGATGATGATGAAAAAGAAACTCTTAATGATCTTGTAAGCAAGATGAAGCAAGAAACTATGACCTTGAGGAATGAGATGCAAGATATGACTATGAGATTTTGTAAAGACATTGAAGACAGAAAGAAGAATGAAGATGACTTGGCTAGGAGAATTAATGATGCTGGAAATGAAAATCTAAGACTCGGTCATGAAAATGATATGTTGAAGACAGATCTGATTCACTTGGAACATGATAAAACTGAACTCATGAGACAGAAAGATTTCTTGGAAAATGAGTTGGCTACTGCAAATCAACATAAGGATCAGAAAAACTTGATGATATGCTGAAAAATCAGAAACCTAATGGAGACATTAATGGACTTGGCTTTGAAGTTGGTGAAAGCTCTGGTACTGCAAACAATCATGATCATAGTAAATTGGTAAGACAACCTAATGCATACAAATTTAATGGGAAATGCTTTAACTGTAACAAGTATGGTCATAGAGAAAATTAGTGTAGATCTAGAAACTATCAGAACACTAATACACCCACCGGTCAATGTTCTAAATGCAACAAAAATTGGTCATAATTCAAAAAATTGTAGAATGAATGTAAGATGTTACATTTGTGGAAGATTTGGATGCCTATCTAATCAATGCAGAACACATAGCAGTGTAGGATATGGAAAAGCTATTCAAAAAAATAATGTGACTTGTTATGCTTGTAACAAGATTTGACATATTGCAAAATTGTGTAGAAGTAAGGCATCACTGGCAAATAACAAAGGACCCAGTTTGAAAGGTAAAGAAAAGGTTGATGAGGTAAAGCAAGAATTTTCAAAATAATGGATTAGAAAGATAGATCAGAATGTTGATGAGACTATTCCTTCACTGGTAGAACAAAGTATCACTCCATTGGCAGGAGATTCTTCATCTAACTAAAAAGAAGTCCCTTGGGGGTATGGAAACAAATTGAAAACATGCTAATTGACCCTCAGTTGATGGTAAGAAGATGAAATGCTTCTTTACCGGTAGATGAGTTAAGTTTTCACTTAACCGGTAGGCATTTATTATGGTAGTTGAAGGAAATGACATTATAAAGAAAGTGTTTTTCACTCTTTTTCACTCACCGAGCATTCAAATTTCCTAAGAGCACGAAAAACCTGAGCGAAGGCATAAACAGCGAGAAGTGAAGCAAAATCTATCAAGCATTCAAACCTAAAGGCAGATTAAGGTATTTATCAAATGGCTTCCTCCTTTGCACCTAAATACATTGCAAACACTACTGTAATTGAAGTGATTAAATGCCCTAGGCTTGTATTTAAAATCATACCCGAAATAGCGAAGCAGGATGATACCCTAGGAGCATTTTCTAAAATACCCAAAGGAGTTGCTTATGTTGAAGACCCAAGGATATACATACATTGTCATATTGAGGAACTTGGTGCTGATGAGATAATGAACATGTATAGGATTGTAATTTGTGATGAAAATGGTAATGTGAAACCGAAACACAAGATAATTGAAACCCTAGGTTTTGTGAAAATACTTAGCATTCCTGATTTTCCCAAGGAAGTTGTAAGAATTGTACTTAGCAGAGTTCATGGGGAATTATTTTGGCTTGAATCCATCCATAAGATTACAAGAGAAGCGGTTAGGGAAGTGACTGGCTTACCTTCCACTAGAAGCAGGCCTGATAAAACTAAAAAGGTTCCAAACAACATTGTTATGATCCTAACCAGTGCAACCCATGATAGCAGATCCTTGAGAGTAAATGATGTCAAAGATATAAATGTAAGATTCATTAGCATGATACTAGGATACAAGACCACACATGCTAATAGATTAAACTTTGTTTCCAGATTATGTATCAAGAGTGCTTATGACATGGTGAATAGTAACACTAAGATTGGCATATGTGAATGGCTAATGGATGAATTGATTGACAACCTGAAGAAAATTAAGGGTGACAAGAAAGGCACATTCAGATTTGGTGACTTACTTGTATTTCTATTGCTATACATCACTAAGGAAGTTCCTGGTATAGGTAGAAAAGAATTTGGTTTTCACATACCGATAGGAAAACAAATTTTGGATATCTTTAATAACATGGGAGATGACAGGGAAAAGAACATAATTGAATACTTTCAAGCATTTAAGGCTAGAATGAAGATTAGGGAAAGACTATCTCAAACCATAGTTGACAAATATCAAAAGGAGATATGCTTTATTATAAAGAAGGATGAAATTTGGATGGAAGCAGTGGTTCCTAGAACTATTTGGGTAACTGAAATGGGTTATGAGGCAGATGAAAACATAATAGAAACATATGCTAAAGCCCTCCTCAAAGCCCCTAGAGAACCTGAAGAAGAAGTATTCGAAAATGCATAAACCATTGAAAGAAAAGTACAAACCATGAAACAAATGAAGAGAAGAGAACAAACAATCAGAAAAGTAACTAAACATACAAAATAAATCAAGGAAGACTTGTTGAATAAGACTGGTATCAAGGAAAGTGACCTAGAAGGGTTACAACTGGAAGCACATCTTTCACCGGTTGGTACCTCCTTCAAAAGTGAAATATCGGTAGAGTTTCAGAGAGTAGAAAGAAAAAGGAAACCTTCACTGGTACCCACTCCTACACCAAAGAGAACAAGAAGCAAACAACAGCCAGTAAGGTCCCCGGCAAAGAAAATAACACCAAGGAAGAAGAAGGAAAAACAAGTTATCCCTACACTTGATAATATTCTAAATGAATTTACTAAAGAATGAAACTTGTCCAATGTCAGCAAGTTGTATAATACTTTCACTAATGAAGAAAAGGAAAGCATAGAAAACAGTGTCATTCTACACTTAGACATTTACAAGAAATTTTTGATAAAGTTGTAGATATTTACCAAGTGATTTGTATAGAAGACTAGATGCAAAGAGATTAGCAATTGTGGAATTAGATAAGAATAATTACTTGTAGTTCACCCAGTGAAATCAGTAGAAGAAATTGATGAACTAATAAGTGAGGCAAACAGGACAGTATTTTCCACTGGTCACCAACATGTAGCTTTAATGGTTGGCAGAGTGAATGAGATCACTGAAGAGACAACGGATAAATGGGATATCTTCTTTGTGAAGAAAGAAAATCAAGAAAAACTTAAACGACCCAAAGCTTTTAGAGTCTATCAAAAGGATAAGGATAAAGGTAAAGGCAAGGTAGGTGGACCTCCAAGCATAAAAGTAACTGACAATTTGCCCCCACCTCCTTCTGATACTCCACCGGTTGAAACTATTGATACACCACCGGTTACTGATAATATTGAGAGTATGGAGACTACACATGAAGACACCAATCCCGATTCAGAGGTGTTATATACTATGAATATTGGCACACAAGAGGTTAACATTGTGGTTGATAAGGAAACCACTGAGAAGAAAGATGTGGCTTGACTGAGCCACTGGCTGAGAATATTGTTGTAGAAACACATGTTGAGGATAAAATTGGAAATGCTGAGATTAAGGCTGAAACACATGCTAAACAATCAGTTGACCCCCCTGGAACTAAAACGATGACAGATATCACTGGTTCACACACTGAGAAACCTACTGAGTTAGAGCAATAGGCTACTGATAACATAGTAAAATATGTTGAGATACCGGCAATGGACAATTCAGAGGTACACATAGAGAAACCGGTAGAAAACACTAAGACTTCATCAGAGAAACTGGCAGAAGAAAGCACAGAGAAATGTACTAAGGTACATTCTGAGAAACATGAAGAGAAAAAGGTTGAGATAAAGACAGTGCCACCAGCAACAGCTGAGAAATCCAAACCTTTGCTAGTTGAGATGCAGACACAAACTGACCTACCAGAGGTCAACTCAAGCAAAGAGGTTACTCACACCGACGAAATGGAGATTGTTAAGGTAGTTGGACAATCTTCTGGTTCTTCCATGACAGAATTCAGACCGACCAATGTAATAGAGGTATTATTGGACTCCATCAATAAAATCACAAATTACAATGCACTTGCATATAAGTCTATTGATGATACCATCCCTATTTTGAAATTGATTTCACCCAAGTGCAATGTGGAAAATAAAGATTCTTTGAGTCAACTAGACACATTGTCTAAGTATATCATCGACAACCTATTGACAATTGATCAAATTAATGAGGAGACACTCAGTGAGAAAATGAACAAGGAAACAAAAAAATTCTTTGATGAGACAATAAAGAAGTGCATGGAACACGTTGACACCCTCCTACTAGCACTAAACAAAACATTAAAGGAATTTAAGGAGTTGTACAGAGACACATGTAAGACAAATATTTTGACAGTAGATATAGACAACAAGATCAAAAAAGTACAAACATAAATAAATGATATAGGTGACAATCTCATTGGTTCATCAGAACCCATATCAATTATAGAGCTGGAAATAGTAGGTTTTGAGGAAAAACTTGAAAAATTGGAAAAGAAAAAGGAAAAAATACAATACAAGGCTAAGGAACTGAAATGTAGACTTGGTCTGAAACTTGATATCCTCATCTCTTTGAGAAAAGAGATATGAAAGGCACTTGTTCCTGGACTGAAGACATCGGAAGAGAAAATGCACACCCTCACCAGTACAATTCAAAGGACAAAAGCAGCACTAAAAGACAGTGAAAGGTTCACAAATAGCTTAAATTTTGTACTGACAGATCTATTTCAAATTGTAACCAACTGGTTACAGGGTTCTAGCTGATAACTACACTCAGTTAACATTTTTGACAGCCTTTGTCATTGATGCCAAAGGGGGAGTATTAGGAATGAGAAAAATAATTGACAGAGGAGATCATCTTCTTAGGGGGGGCACACAGTTTTTGGTACAATTTTTGGACTTCAAATTTTGGATACATTTTTTACTTTTTCTCATGAGTGTTGCCATCAATGCCAAAGGGGGAGATTGTTGGAAAATGCACACTCCAATGAGAAATTGTAGGTAGTTGAAGGTATTGTCATTGATGGCAACCTTGCAATCCTATGGCACCGGCACCGGCACCGGCAAGCTCTACACCGGCAGATAGTCTACCGGCACCGGCAAAGATGATTACCGGCACCCCAACCAACAAGATTTTGTTTATTACATTTTGTATTTAATTGTAATATATTTTTGTAAGCCGACAAGGCAAATTTTAATAGGACTCATATATAAGTATGAGATCTTGTAGATCATTTATGAAAAAGGTAGATGCGAACATGTGAATATTAAGGTAGATTTTGGAGTAAGGTTTATGGTTATTGTATGAGCTTAAAATGGTACTGAACCTGGCATAGCAGATGTTGAACTAAAGCAGTACATCATATTGGATTTGCATAATCCATTTTGTAAGTCAGTGAGACTTCCTTTTGTAATTAAGCAGTGAGTTTTAGGCAGTTGGCCTTCCTGCATGTGCAGGCCCCTATTGTAAGTAATATTCATTTATTGGCTAGTGAGTGAATATTGTGTGTCACAAATCCCATCGAGGTTTTTCCCACACTGGGTTTCCTCATTAAAAATCTTGTGTTATGGTGCTCTTTCTATGTTGTTCTTATTATTCTTATTTACTGCATTAATTCTTGGGTACACTGTTTTGGAATGCAATTTGTTCAATAAGATTAGAGAATTTGTTAACCGGTTAGATACTGATTCACACCCCCCCCCCTCTCAGTATCTTTGGGAATCCTAACAGACTTAAGGCTTTAATATTCTCAATCCATCTTAGGCCACCATAAATCCGTACAAGTTTGTACATGTTGGTCCCCAAATCAATAGATTGGAAAGTTCTAAAGGTATGTCAAATCTTATCTTCAACCCTTCCAATTGACTTGGCCAACAAATGAGAGTAACCAAAATATGCTTAACTTCTCCTACACTTTAGGCTCTACAGGACCTAGGCGGGTATAGCTATTCACCAATTGATTCTCTTAACTTGTGCTTTTTTATAGAAGATTGGTTACCTTTATCTAGTTTTGTCTTCCATCTCGGAATAGCATAAACTTTTGGGATAGGATGATCTAATCACTAACTATTTACTTCTTCATTAACCCTATTTATCTTACTACTTACTCCTTATATCTCCTAATTGAAACTGAAATAATATAAATATTTTGAATGAAGTTTTATATGCAATTGATCAGTGCCTTCTCCTCTTTTGGGATATAGAGTCACCCTTTTCCAGACCCTCATGTATAACTCTATGAGAAAAATATTAAATTCACCCTTGATGAATCTGCCAGCTAATCTAACCCACAATATTACTTAAATTACTATGTCCACAACAACTAGTCTGATTGATTTTAACTTTCCTTGAAAGGCCAATCAGCAAGAAGACAAGGACATGGAACTCACAAATGTTACTAATTTTATCAAATTCTTATGAAAAAAATAATTCTTTCACAATCAAATTGAAGATAGCATTCATTCACTCTAAATAAAAATCACAAAGAACTAATCTTGAATAAATATTCTCCATAGCACAATTGAAAATAAATATTGATTCTATTACTGGAATGAAAAAGGTTCTTTGTAGAGTATATATAAAATTACTGATAATGGTGTCTCTTAAAATGAGTATATTACATAATTATAATAAAGTGATGGGTCATGCCCCTTCAAAGAGTCTTTTAAATCTAAATTAACATAGAAATTAACTCAACTAAGTACCCTAGGATCTAATTAAGCACATATACACTTTTGTTAAATGATCAGCATATTTCTGACTCAAATGAGTGTCATAATCCTCCACGGTGCTTCTAGCCATGTTCTCTACAATGATCATATCTTTCATAAGTTTGTTGACTACATCAAAATCTCCCCTCTTAGCTACTTTCAAGGCATCATGTAGGTACTTTTGGTAGTCTTGGATCCACCCATTCTGCTCTTTTAGTTTTCCATCCTCAATTAGTAGAGGTGGTATCCCCTTTTCCTTGTCAAAGATAAAATACCCTACTTCTTCAATTAGTTATTTCACCTACTTATTATGATCTTTTATCAAATCTCCAATATCTTTCATGACAATGGCATTCGGGTTGCTCCTCCTCTGTATCTCATCAAGATTTTCCTTTAACCGACCTTCCAACCTTTCATGTTCTACAATGGCAGATTGGTTCTTTGAACAAATAGTACAGCACTTATCCATTGATGTCATCATAGTAGTAAATCTCTTCTGGATGAGCATTGACATAACATCAAACTTTACATTTTCCAATTGGCTCTATATATGTTGGTTTTCCATTTTGACCTTATTATACTTTTCCTTTGGTTGGGAGTTCTCTTCTTGAGTGAGCATGGGTGTTTGGCCGGTGGTATTCATTATATTTTTTAGGGATTTAATTTCTTTAACAACTTTTCTCTTCATGAGCTTATATGCATTGTTCTCCTTTACAAGCAACTAGATATGAGCCTTATTTAATTTAGCCACATGGATGCCCAAGTCTATTGTGATCACATGATCTGTCTCACCCACTTTGAAGATCATCACATGCCTAAATGTTTTCTAAGTGCCAACAATCATGGGCCTTTTCTTGGGTAGATAGAGTGCCCAAATCAAGAGTAAATTTTTATCTGAATTAAATCCAAACCCCATAAAAGAATTGTGCAACACCTGTAAGACTCCATTTATGTTCAACATCACTGTTAAGAAGGAAACTATCAAAAACCAGTGCAGATTTAAGGTCCCATCTAGGAAATATCAGAACACCTGCATATTCCAAAAGTTTTCTCCCTTTCTCAGGAGTCATGGTCTCCATCTCATGATCAATATCTATCTTCAAATTTCCAAGAAACTAGCCTTCATTGTTGTTTGTAACAGTCTCAACGGTTTCTCTTAGGGTTTTCCTTTCAATTTATATAAAAAATATGTAAACTCAGGAGTTTTGATGAACGGACCATCGGAAATAAACAAGTTGCAAGCCAATTGTCTAGTATCTTCCTCAACAGGCTCCCCAACTTCTTGCTCCCTTTTTATTGGCTGATATGCCTCAATTCTAGTAATTGGAATTTTATTTGGTTTAGGATGTGGAGCCTCTTCATCGGATGATTCCTCACTTGCAAAGGAGAGAAATTGTGTCTATTACATCTCTTTCATTCTTGCCTCTATGTCCATATTATAGCTTTCTATAGCTTTGATTGCATCCATCTCATCTAAATTTATGATTACATCCTCCTCAAGGTAAGTTTTTTGGTCATATCCACTGATCTTTTGCATCCTCTTGACATGGTCATTAAATCCCTCTAGATCAAGCCCTGCTCTAGGTGTTGCTCTATTTGTATTATAATGCATCAGTTTTCCTAAAATTTGATTGTATCCTTCTGTATCAAGCACAATGAAATCACCAAAACACAAAGTAGCTGGCATAAAAGATGGTTTTTCATAAGATCTCAAGTGCATATCATTAGAAAAATCTAATTGCCTTGCTATTTCAAGGTAGGCAATTTTGTCTAGAATAGTTTTAGGCAGTATGAAAGGAGTGTCTTCAAACCCATAAACTCTTATTATGGTGGCATCTGAATAGAAATACCAATCTCCCCAATTATGTTCTATTGTCTCAAGTCCACCATAATCCTTTGGTCTCAAGAATCTTTTAATCTCTTCTAATAAAGAATAGTCACATGGGTGATCGAACATTCTAAAAATGATTTTCACAAAATATTCTTCAAATTAAGCATAGTTTGACCTAGCAAACTTGTTGTCCCAAATAGATGTCCATAATTGGACTGGTAAAGGCTCACCTTCCTGATCAAGCTGCCTTATTTTCAACTCCTCTGGCCACATGCCCTTCTCATATCCATAGTATAAAATCATATGCATGAGAACTGAATAATGCTTCAAATACATTTTGGAAGGATTCTTCTTGGTTTCCATGAGGGCTAGGTCAATTAGTCGATGAACTAAGGCTGCATAATCAAAATTTCTAGGGTTATGGATTTGAACATCTGCAGCAACTACCATAGGTTCAATCGACATAAATTCATGAACCTCAACTCCTAGCACTTGTCCAACAAAATAATAGGTATATTTGAAATAATTCTCAAATAAATTTACATTGAATGGTGGTCCATCTTCATCCTCTAGGGGCACTTAATTTTCATTCACCTTAGGTTTGTACAATGGAAATCTCCAACCCTTGTAAGTAGTATCCAGCCTCCAGTATTCCTTGTTTAAATCCTCAAATGCAATCTGATAATCACATACATCCTCAAACCCAAAGAACTCCTCTATTGCTTCCTTAGATAGATGCACAAATGGTTTTCCTTGCAAATCACATATGGATTTGAGGTCTGGATTATAATATTTAGCCAAAATATTGACCAAGTCCACATTTATAAATATATTTGGAATAATTATCTTCCCTAGGTTCATTCTCCAAGGGTTACATATGGGTTCATGTATGGTTCTCCTTTGTTAATGGAAGAGGAACAATTCATAACCCCAAATGTTGGTCCATACATTCCCTACATCTTGACATTTGTCTTCGAATTTACTAGAACTAGGGTCCAATTGGGCTGATCTTCTAGATTTTATTCCTGAACCAGGGAGTTGGTCAGTTAAATCTTGACACAATCTTCATTCTTCAACCAATTCTTCTAATTCAACAACCTCTGATTGTTTTGGAGGCTTCTCCTTCTGTGTTTTTTGTTTCTTTCCTTTGGTTTTACTAATTTCCCACTTTTGTCTCTTTCCCTTGGATGTGGTAGGGCTATCCATTCTTAAATGACAAAATGCAAATTGAGATGAATTTTGCAGAGCTACAAAAGAAAAGCACAATTGCTTACTTGTCAATGCCTGAGTATTTTGGTTTGTTCTTTCGCATTGACTGCTTATGATAGCTCGCTAGTATGCTTCAGGTCAAAATGGCTGCAATAAATTTTTACAGAGTGCTTCTATTGTGCAGCATTAATGTCATCTACGATGATTAATGCCTTAATGAATTTTGAAAATCAAACCATTCGACCGATGTGACAAGTTTCTTTTTCGATGTGACACTATTTGCTTGCATATTGCCAAGACTTGAGTTAAATGTTGTCGATGGGGAATGTCTTTTGGTTATCTTCCTTTGATTCAAGATGATCTTGTCGATTCACTTAGTGACCTTTCAATTTGGTATGCCTTGTTGATCAAGGAAACCTTCTTTGATCCCTTCTTTCTCTTGTATTTGATCCCCTTATGGACATCACTGAGAGTTACAATGATCGAATATCATCAGTGGGACAATAGTTGTTTGAGTTACAAAAGAAATCTTTGTCTGGAGGTTATTTTCTTATCGATGTGAACATCATCTCAGGCATAGTCTTTCCTTATTGGTGTGACCATTGAAGTTGGGCTGACTTTAGATGTTTCTTCCTGAGTTAAGAAAGTCTGGCTAATCAAAAATAATCTTTTGTTTTACCTTTTCAGGGTGATGAGAAGATCTCTTGTCAATGTATTTAGCTTCCTCCTTCATCGGAGTGACTTGCTTAGTTGGTCTGTCTTTAGTGGTTTCACCTTGATAGTATTGGTCTTTCCAATCTACCTAGCTTGTCTCATTGTTTACATCAGGGTGAGTTAGTTTGATATGTCTTTATGTAGTTCCATTGGGATGACCTTCATTGTCTATCTAAATTTTGGAATCTCACTCCAACATTATAACTCCTATTGATGTCAAACTCATTGGCTAGACTCTTCCCGATAGTCTTCCACCTGTAGATGTGTATCGATATGACATATGGGATCAGTTTGACTGCTTCATGCTCATTCCAATTAGGGTTATCTCACCGATACAATTTGTCTATTTGTTTATCAGTATGTCTCTTCTCGATGACAGTGCAAGTCCCTTTAACACAACAGGATCTCTTATCAATGTAACATGATAGTGTCTTCCCGAAAGGTGCCTATAATGCCAATTTGAAAAATACTAGTCTGATCGATATGACTTAGTGGGGTCTTGTTGATTTACTTGTCTTGAGGTGTTTTGCTAAAATGAAATGTTGTTTATTTATTAGATAAATTCTCTTGTATTTTGACAACTTTAAATGTATCTAATCTATATTATTGGGGTTCATGTGGACCAAAATGCATAAAAATGGGGATTCTAAGCTTATATGACAATGTTTACATAGGGATTAGATCATTTTATTTTTTCTAGGTGCTAACAGTACCAACCAATAAAGTAGCAAAAACATTAGGAATTGCAGAAAATTGAGATGTTTTTATTGCTTTAGATTCACAAAATCATCCAACCAACTGTTGTGGTTAATGGGTCAAGGTTTTTATATGTTTTCCAACCTCTTCCAATGGTTGCCAACCACTTTTTGAATTACAAGTTAACAAATCTACTTTTTGTGTTTTCATGACAACATTAGCAAGAAAACTTGCTTGACATTTTTTGCAACTTTGATACCTAATGACCCAAACTAGACTCCTACCAACCTAAAATGGTGTAATAATACATTATTACATGTAATAAAAACAATATCAAGAAAAAAAAATGACCACATGTGCCTTGTAGAGGCATAAAGCTCATGCTTG
Organism: Cryptomeria japonica; assembly: GCF_030272615.1. Taxonomy (NCBI): domain Eukaryota; kingdom Viridiplantae; phylum Streptophyta; class Pinopsida; order Cupressales; family Cupressaceae; genus Cryptomeria; species Cryptomeria japonica. The sequence goes on along the minus strand of NC_081408.1, from coordinate 680,628,612 downwards.
CTCCTACACCACAAACACGTCTAATGAAAAGGTTTGACAATTTTAGTTCCATGAGGGCTTAGGCATTATCTTATGAATCAAAAACATGGGTATCTAGGAGTAGTATAGTAGGTAGTAATGAGTGTATAAGCATAAAAAAAATGGATGCATGACACTTTGAAAGAGTCACCTACATGTTGATATTAACACTTTTACCTCCTAAATTGATGCTTGTGAAGTAAAATGATGTCTACATGATAAAACAACACATGTATAATGTAGATTTGCATATTCCTAAGAAAATAACACTTACATAGAAGTGCACTTGCACTAGAAAGAGTTTCATCTGAAATAAATGACACCTATGATGACTAGGGGTGCACTTTCATAGAGATGTACTTGTGTGGGCGTAAACTAAGACTTGCACCAAAACATGCTTGCACCTAGGATGGGTCTTTTGGGCATGAAATAAATTTAACAACATGGGTTGATGGATGCATGAGTTTTTCCTTCTATTGCAATTGAGGGATAGGTGGGTAATGATGGCAAGGCTAGAAGGATGGTTAGATGGTATGGGCATGATATTCTTGGAGGTAATCGACTTAAACAAGGTCTCCCATATGTTGGAGATCGGAGCTCATCGAGCTATTGAGGTGAATTTGGTTGAATGATGGCACAATGAGAGGAGTGTGTTCCTCTTACCTATTGGAGATATCATGGTCACATTGAAGGATGAGTGACAAATATTATGAATTCCAACATATGGGTTGAAGACAAGAAAAGGGTTAGGAGTTTCAACTGCATGAAATAAGCATAAAACACAAAGAAATCACAAAAAAACATGTAAATAAAACCTTTATACCTCTTTCTTCTCCCTTTGATTGAGCCTTTGCTGAAGTGAAGAATGTGCCCCTTCCTCACTTGGTTGGATTGCTTATTTTGATAGATTATGGATTGCTCTCCACTACACAACAAAGAGGATCAAATAGATAGATGAATATGGTTGATGAAATTTGGCTAAGCATGGGATGATTTTGGCATTATGAGTGTGAAATGGATGATTTGAGCTCTCAAACTAACAGCATAAGACTACTTGGATGATGGATGCTAAAAATGAGGGGAGGAGACTCCAATTTATAGATTGGAGGAGGTTCAGATTGATTTGGAATGGAGGGTTGAGATTGAAAGAAAGTGGGAGAGGATTGAGAGGACAAAGTGTGGGATTCAAGAGATTTGTCATAAAGGCAATTCTTGTCTCCACACTCCTCAAGTAAATGGGGAAGAGATCATCAAGTACATTGGAAGAATAAAAAGGAATGAAAAATTCCTTGGGAGAGGATGAAGGAATTAAAAATTCCCTAATAATAGATTGTGTGGGAATAATAAAGGGATAAAGGAATTAAAAATTCCTTGGAAAGAGAGGGCATGGGGATGTGCAAAGGATTTAAAATCCTTTGACATGACCAAAGTTGGTGCATTTAAGGTTTGGGGGATGAGATGGATAATCCATTTATGGAAAAGAGTTGACTCATCCCTAATGAATGTGATTAGGAATGTGCAAGTGATTAAGGGGAGTGATTAGTGTTGGAATTGAAGTTGCCATTGATGTCAACATGTGTGTGTGTAGGGTTGAGTTGATGAGGTTGCAAAAGAGATATTTGTGTTGCCATTGATATCAACAAGGCCATGTTGCGGGTTGTAGATTAGATGATGTAGGAGAATGAGTACACTAGAAGAAGATTAAGATGAAGATGCAGCAATGATGATTATCCGAAAGTAAAGTTCAGATTGGTTGATATGGTGTTGCATCAAGTTAGCAGAGAAAGTGCAGTTACAAGAGTGTATAACACATCATGTTAGTCACACAAGGGGATACAAAAGGAAAGCATGAAGTGCATGAAAATGGACAAAGGAGACATAGGTCAAAGTGTGGTAAATGAATTGGGTGGTTTGATATGATTCAGAAAAGTATGATTGTTGTTTGACTAACATGTCATGTTAGCCGCGCTATGTTGCAGTCGATATGTGTTTAACACGTCATGTTATAGATATCACTATATCATAGGGAAGGACTTCATGCAGATCAAGTCAGTCATGAAACAACGAATGTGCATAACACACCAAGTTAGTTGCATCACTATTTCACAGTGAGACTTATGCGCTAACTAACGGGGGTCGCGAAACTGCGAAGAGCACATAACACGAAAGTTACTGATCTTCAGCATTTCGCATAATGGTTTAGGTGTCGACTAATGTGGCCCATAAAACTGCAAAATGGAGGTTATTTATTTAGGCCCACCTCATCCTCATGTTCATCTATATCCAATTGGCTTGCATCTATTGGTCTGTGGGGATGATGTGTTCATGTGTGGGCCCCTTCTCTTATACATTCAAAGGGTTTTTGTCATTTTGCAGTCAAACTCTTGTTTGACCATTACTTCTTCGTGAAAGAGTGATAACTATTAAGATTGCCGGAAAGAAAGCCGACCGCCAAGGAGTGGCATTTTTGCCATTTCATGTGTTGTTAAGCCAAGTGGAGATAGTAGTCCATGAAACTACGAAAGACATTTTTGCCATTTCACCAATTGATTTCCAAAGAATGCAGACTACCAATGAAACTGCGAAAGGCTTGAGGATTTCTCCATTTCACGGAGCCCACTGCCCAAGGGTTTTGGTAGCTTGCGATACCGCGAAGGGTGTATAACCCTCTTGTTAGTCATATTGCAGAGTTTGATAGTTTTATGCATTCTGATAGTTGACTTGTCCAAGTGGGCATTTGACGATTGCTGACTGGAGGTTGTGGATGAATGATTGAAGAATTTTGAGGCCATATCTACATGTCGATAGGGAAGAAGATGCATGTGGCAGATTGACCAATGTTTGACCAGTGATTTTTGGATGCGAATAAGGTGATCTTGATGCCATGCTTGTGGTCCAAAAGACACATAGCTCCTCATGGCGGTTTACTAGACTTGATCGAGTGATTTGGATGATGATTAGGATGACATGTGGATTCCAAGTGGTTGAATATAAATGTTGAAATGTTGAAGTCAGAATTGGTAGTGTTTTTGCATTCAAACAAGGTAGTTGTTAATCCAATCAGTGCAAAAGGATGGAGAATGCATTAATGGCATATTTGTTGCAGTTAGGTGTGTGTCTCGAGAGGATTTTTAGGAAGATTTGACAATTAGGGATTGCTAAATATAGTAATACAAACATACAAACAATAAAAAGGCAGAAAGATACAATTAATGTTGACAGTTATGAACAGAAAACAAAATTCAATAAACATTCAATTATGATCTTTTTAGAATGTTTTCAAATTGAATTTTGGGTGGGAAAATGATATTGATCGTATGTGTAGAGGCGGTTGATAATTTTTGAAACGAGTTGTTGTTGGGTAGTGAGCAAAGTTTTTTTTGCAGAGTTAGAAGCATAAGGTGAACAAAAAATAGTGAAGTATAACAGAGTTGTGGAAGTGCAGGTTGGAGAGCAATCAGTTGCAAAGAGAGAGAGAGAGGAAGAGTAGAAAATAGAGCATTTAGCAGAGACCGGGTATTTAGCCGAGAAAGGAACAAATTCAGAAGGCAGAAAGAATTTTTAAGTGTTACAAAACACATTTGTAACAAGGTTGTTCATTGTATTGTTTTAATCTGATAAACTGTGAATCTCTAAGTGGGTGCTCAGAGCAGGGGTAGGTGCTCCTAGATTAGGTGCTTTAAATCATCAGGGGTTGGTGTTCCTTGGGTTGGTTCCCTAAAAACATTTTGTAATCAGTGACCTTTTTGTGAGGTTGGATTGGAGTAGTAAACTCTAATAGCTCTTCTCACTGAGGTTTTTCCCACACTGGGTTTTCCTTGTAAAATCTTGTGTTGTGTGATTTGTCTTTATGTGTGTGTGTTCATATCATCTATTTGCATTATCTTCTATGTATGCACATTTAGTTTAAAGTTTTATAATATCACTAATTCACCCTACTCTTAGTGATCACTTGTGTTCATTAATTGGTATCAGAGTCCTAGTTTCCCTTAGGGTAAAATCTTTCTCTAACTTGGGTAGATCCTATCTTGTGATCACAATGGCCAGAAATGAGTCGTCCTCTACCAAGGTCCCCTTGTTTGATGGCACAAACTATGCCTTTTGGAGTAGAAGAATGGAGACATACTTGTCTTCCCTTGGGTATGATGTTTGGATGTCAATAAAGAATGGATATATAGTTCCACCCACTCCTCCAATTGGTCCTCATGATAAGAAATAATATGAGAATAATTCCAAATCAAAACATGCTACTCTTAGCGGATTCTCTAACACTGAATTTGTGAAGGTTATGCACCGCAAGTCAGCCAAAGAAACATGGGACAGGCTACAAAGAATATATGAGGGAGATGCCAAAGTCAAGGAAGAAAATTTGCAAAACATAAGAGAACAATTTGAGAGCCTCAAGATGAAAGAAGAAGAGAATATTGTTGATTAATTGCAAAGGGTAGATGAAACAGTTAATGCTATAAAAATACTTGGAGAAGATATTTCAGATTAAGTCATTGTCAAAAAGGTGTTTAGATCTCTCACTCTAAAGTATGACACCAAAGTTTCTTCCATTGAAGAATCCAAGGATCTATCAGCATTCTCTATGGATGAGTTATATGGCTCCCTATCATCTTATGAGATGAGAATAATAAGTGGAGAAACATCAAAGAGAGAGGTGGCCTTCAACACAACCAAGAATGAAAAGGAAGAAGATACTCATGAAGAAGAAGATGACTCTGATATAGTTGTAGCAAATTTTATAAGGAAGCTCAAGAAAGGATCGAGGAAACACAAAGGTAAGCTCCCTTTCAAATGTTTCAATTGTGGCAAGATTTTTGCCTCTAAATGTCCTTATTGAGAGAAGGATGAAGGTGAGAATAAAAATATGAAGGCCTTTGGTTAAAGAGAAGATGAAGAATTCCTACAAGCCAAGGAGAAGAAATTTTTGGAGAAAGAGCATCATTTACACTTATGAAGATAATGTATCTGATGAAGAGTGTGTTTTTGAAGAGTGTTGTGGTAAGGATGAAAGATAAGTCAATCTCTTTATGGAACAAGGAGAGTTGCATGATGAACATGTTATTGGTGATGATGAAGACAAATTTAAAGATGAGGTAGATCTTGAAGGTGAACTAGTGAGTACACTTGAAGAACTCAGAAAGGTGAGAAAAGAATATAAAAGAGTCAAGTATGTTGTTGTTGAAGAACAAGATAAATTGAATAAGTGTCTTGAGGAGTCTAAGCACACTATTTTAGATCTGAGAACACAGTTGCATGAATCCAAGAGATATTATGATGTAACAATATCATACTTATAAAATAAGGAGAAGGAGTATCAGAAGATGGAGCAAGAAATTGTGAACCTCATAAAGGAACTTGAAAAGTGTAAAGATGAACTTAGGGTGAGAATCAAGTATGAAGGCAACACTGAAGCATTAGATAAAATTTTGAACAAACAAAAGCACTCCAAAGACACGGAGGGTGTTGGATTTGATGTTGGTCAATTCTCTAAAAGTGAGGACTCATCCAGTAAAGAAATATACTTCACCTCATCAAGTGAAAATGGAAAGAAACAATCATTTGCAATCAACAAACCCATTGAGAAGAAAACATATGTTGTTGGTACTAAGAACAAACATTTTGATTTAAAAGGAAAAGACAAGGTAGATGATGGAGGATTCTTAAAGGTCAAGGATACTAGGAAGAGTTCAAGAAGACCGATCTATGCTACTCCAAGGAGACCAATGATAAAAAACTTCAACCATGATTGGTATGTACCTCAATTTCATGGCTACTATTACAAGAGTAATACTTATGGTCATAGAATTGTTGATTGTAAGCTTATGTCTATGTTTCCTCCTAGTTTTGAAAGTAGGAATCCTTTTCTTGCTCTTAAAAATGTTGATATCATTTGTTATCATTGCAATGGTGTTGGTCATAGAAGTTATGAGTGTAAGAGAAAATTGTCTCAGCCCTATAGTAGTTTCTCAAATTCATAATTCAATAGGAATGTTAAATGTTATCATTGTCATAATTTTGGTCTTATAGAAAAGTATTGTAAACTTAGAATAGCTAAATAAAAGAATATGTCAAACTTGGATTCAAAGACAAAAACGTATCAGAATGTGACAGTAGATAAGAAGAAAGAAACAAAACGAGTTTGGATGGAAAAGGAGAAAGACAAGGTAGAGTCAAGTTTGATTGTCCAAACTACCCTACATGAAAAAAGAAATAGCTTATGGGTAGTAGACAGTGGCTGATCCAGCCACATGACTAGTGACAAGAAAAATTTCATTAAGCTTGAAGTTTGGAATGGAGGATCAATAAAGTTTGGGGACAACTCTTCAATCAAAATAAAAGGAAAAGGTTATCTTAGCATAGATGGAAAATTAAAAGCTCATGATGTATACTATGTGGAAGGATTGAAACATAATCTGTTTAATGTGAGTTAGATGTGTGACAAAGGATACAAGTTTACTTTTGACTCAAAAGGATGTGAAATCAAAAAAGAGAGTGAAGGTAAATTAGTTGAAGATGGAAAATGGACTGATGGAAATGTATACAAGTTGAAGGAGTCTTATGAGTCACAATGCATGATGGGACAAGTAGATGAGATTTGGTTATGGCATAGAAGATTGGGTCACATACATTTTGATAATCTTGTAAAGGTTAGCAAGAGAGGGTATGTGAGGCACATACCACAGATCATCAAGCCAGCAGGCCCTTTTTGTGATGAATGTCAAAGAGGAAAACAAACTAAGGTGAGCTTGAATACTAAATAATACTCAACTACAAGGCCACTAGAACTTGTACATATTGATTTGTGTGGTCCAGCTAGGACAAGATCACTCAATGGTGAGAAGTACTTTATGTTGCTTATAGATTATTTTTCAAGAATGGCCTGGGTCACCTTCTTGCAAGATAAATCACAAGCTTTTGAAAGATTCAAAATCTTCAGAAAAATGGTTGAAATAGAAATTGGATACAAGCTGAAAAGTCTAAGATCAAACTATGGAGGTGAGTTCACATCAAATGAATTTGAAGACTATTGTGAAAGAAATGGAATCAGAAGATGGCATTTGTCCCCTAGGACACCACAAGAAAATGGTGTTGTGGAAAGAAAAAATAGGACAGTCAAGGAGATGGCAAGAACAATGTTAAATGAAGCAAATTTTCCTGATGTATATTAAAAAGATGTAGTCCATATAGTTGTATATACATTAAACAGAGTACAACTAAGAGTAAATAGAAAAATGACACCTTATGAGTTATGGTATGTTAGGAAACCCTCAGTCAAGTACTTCAAGGCGTTTGGTAGCAAACGCTTCATCAAAAGAGATGAAGATAGTTTGGGCAGTTTTGAGTCTAGGTGTGATGAAGGGATCTTTTTGGGGTATTCAACTCATACCAAGGCCTACAAGCTCTTCAACAAGAGGCTAAAGAAATTTGTTGAGAGTGTTCATGTGATAGTAGATGAGTACATGCACAAAGGAAGACAAAACTCAGTAAATCAGATTGAAGAACCATATGTAGAAGATGAAGAACAATCTGAAAATGAACAAGAAGAAGAAGCACCGAAACAAGTATGTACAAAAGAACCTTCCTAAGGATCAAATCATTGGAAATAAAAATGAGGATGTGCAAACTAGAAGGAGACATGCAAGAAATAATGAACAAGTGAATTTCTGCCTTATGAATGAAATGGAGCCAAGAAATTACATTGAGGTTAGCAAGAGTGAAAAGTGGATGAAAGCAATGGAATAAGAGTTACAACATATTGAAAACATGGAAATTGGTTCCTAGACCTGCCGATAAGAATGCCATTGGTACTAAATGGGTATTGTAGACACCCAAAATTGTCCAATCTAATTAAATAAATATTTTATTTATTTAATTATCTAAGCCTAATTCTTCTATTAATTAAATAAATCTTTATTTATTTAATTAATTCATTTATCCTCTTCTAGCCTTATTTCTCATTTAAATAAATACATTTATTTATTTAAATTATCCTTTTTCTAAATTAAATAAATATCTTATTTATTTAATTGATCCCACTTCCTCTATTAATTAAATGAATCTTTATTTATTTAATTAATTCATTAACCTTTCTTACCCATGACACATGTCATTCATCTCTTAATTCATACACTACCTACCCCTCTTATTATTTTATTATTTTCTCTACCTACCCTCTAATCATAGCCGACCTCCTTTTACACCTCTCAATCTTATCCCTCCATTTCATATAGTGTCTTCTGTATAAGGAGATGCTTCCTTCATTATCAAACCCTAATCAATCATCCTAATCAATCATCTTAAGGACTTGACTACACTACGATCCTACTTGCAACCACATTCCATTCTTTATTGAGCTCTTGTGCACATAAAATCTGAGAGCAAATATATCAAGCAAGATCAATGGAGATAGGAAGAATGGAGATCCAAACCCTATTGGACATGTGATGGTATAATCTTTGTGAATTCATTTGATTTGCATTGTCTTACGTAATCTTCATATGTTATGGTGGATCTTTGTTGTTGTTAGGCTAGGGTTTTGTGGTTGAATTCATTTAGCCTTTCAATATCGTTATTGTTGTTATCCATTTTCACCATATACATTTTGGCACGCCTGATGGGACTGTTGTGTCTCATCTGAAACTGACTCAATCCGTGAAACTGATACTTTATTGTGAAGAAGATGGAACTTTATTTCAGATTGGCGATGCAGATGCTGCTTTATTGTGGATTGTGCACGGATAGACTGAAGAAAGCTATAAGAAACTGTACTCCTTGAAACATGTGATGTTCTCAGTTCCACACCCATCACTAGACGTAGGATTTGCCTTAGCCACAGATAGGGTCTGATTTATTATGGATGGAAAGGGAGTGAAAAGGGAGGTTTATTATGAATGGCTAACCAATCTTGGGTAGATCAATAACAAGCCATGATGGGAATGTGTAAGTTATTATGAACGAATAGGTTGCGAGTGTGTGCAAAGTGAAAGGATGAAAGTGAATCCTGAAGGAGGGAGGAGCAATGTCTCTACGCATGGCGCCGGTGACCCAGTTTTCACCATGGTACTTGCCCAGGGCGCCACCGAAGTGGTTTTCACCGTTGGACAAAATTATATCTCTTTACTTCTTTTTTTTTCCAATGTTTTTTGTGTCACAAGGCACTTGTTTGCCAGGTTTTCACCAAGTAACGATTTTGTTGTTTTATAATTTTTTTGTATTTTTGAATTTTTTGATTTTTTTGTATTTTTGAATTAGGATATTCCAAAGAGCTATGTGTAGAACCTGCGAAGGTGCATGTTGTTGATAGGATCCTCCAAAGGTTCACCTTCTGTAGTTGAGAGTTGATATGCCCCAGATCCATATGCTATTGTAATAATGTAAGGACCAAGCCAATTTGGTTCGAACTTGCCCTTCTTCTCTTTGTCTTGCTGATTTTTGGGAATTTCCTTGAGAACTAAGTCACCCACCACAAATGTATGAGGCTTGACTTTGTGATTGTAACTGCATCGTTCCTTGACTGAATGATGTGTAGCTTGAGTGTCTGTCTTCCTTGATAAAGGAACTGAGATAGAATTACTAGTGTGTGGACTACATTTGCCCATATGCGTGTCACCTAAAGAAGTTTGGGCATTCCTGATAACAAAGTCCTTCGAGGAAGCTCCATTAAAGGTGCATGATGTATCGCCAAAAGGGGGTGGATGTGTGGAACAAGTGGATGAGTTATGAAGGCTTATGATTGTGAAAAGAAGTGAAAGTAGGATAACATGATGGAGACTTAGGATCAACAAGTATGCTTTTTGATTTGAAATTTTAGAACTTTTGCCCCCGGTTATTTTGGTGTTAGGGGAGATCAACTCTTGTTCTTTTTCTTCATATGATTTTTATCCTTGACTTTGATTTTTGCAGAGTCTAGTAGCTTTTGATTTTAATTTGGACTAAAGGATTTTTCTTTATTATTTACTTTTAAATTTTTCTTTTCAAAGCTTGATTCTTGATCCCCAATTAGTAAGGGATTTTCTGATTCTTGTTGATCCAAGTCTAGGAGTGGAGTGGAAATGGAATGAGCGGATGAAATGGTAAAGCTATGTGATTTCTCAAGAGGGTTGGCGATATGCTTAATAGATTCGTCATTGGAACCACATCCTTTGTAACTGGCCCAACTCTGAGAGGCAAGGTGACTGTGCCTTTGGATGAACATTCTTCATCATCATATGCTTTGATGGTAATTTTGTTTGTAGAATTCACAGCTTTATCAGAATATCCCAATTGTTTAATTGTGCTCAATGTACAAATGTTTAGACCTGCTCCCCCATCTATTAGGACTCGTTTGATTCTATGTTTGTGTATGAAGGCTTCAATGTGTAATGGTACATTATGTGGTTGACTTACGGAGGCGTCGTCAACTTCCATGAATGTAAGCGAGTGTGGAATGGAAAGGTATCCCACCATGGCTTGAAATTGGTACACGTTCAGATCAGTAGGAACGGCGGTGTCTCTCAAGATTTTGTCAAGAATGGCTTTATGTGCGGGGGATATGCGTAAGAGCTCAAGGATGGAGATGAGCGTGGGTGTCTTCCCTAATTATTCTTCAAGGTCATACTCAGGTTTGGTTGACGAAGAAGTAGTGTTTTTGGCTGGAGCACCTTGCAAAGTGAATTTACCTCAATGGGTTGTAACATGACATTTAGAGGTAGGTTAGGAAGAAGATCCAATGCCTTTTAGGAGCACCTTTTTGTTTTAGAAGCCCAAATCCTTCTAGTTGTTGGGGCAGGAGGTCGGACCTCTGGTAGCGGCCCACACACATACAGTTCTTAGTAGAGATACAAAGTTCGCCATGGGGAGTTTTCGTGGGGACTGATGCTTGGCTGACCCGAGAAGTGAGTGCCAAGGGTGGAGCCAGTGAGGTCAAGCATCTAAGTATCCGCTCTGAATAGCATAGCCTCAAGGGTAAAACCCCATGTGGGATCAACAACTATTGTCTTGGCCAGCCATAAGAATTGTGCTTGACTTATTTTAAACATTCAAACATTCAAGACCAAACAGCAAAACATTGTGTCTTTTGTGTCTTCAAGTGTATGCAAAACATTTTTTACATCAAACAACACAATTTTCTTGGAGTCATTTTGAAGTTTAGACACTTGCAAACATTGGGTCTTCATCAACATTGTGTCCTCTTGTCACGAAAAACAGTCAAACAGTCAGATTTGGTCACAACAAAACGACTTCACAGATTGGAAAAATTTGCACAAAAATCTTAGAAACGCATCTGTGTCTGACATAATCACATCTGTGTTGTATAAACACGTCTGTGAAGGGCAGAAACACGTCTGTGTTTCCAGAATCAATATTGCAATTTGCATAAAAACCTCAGAAATGCGTATGTGTCTGACATAATAGCGTCTGTGTTCTATAACCACGTCTGTGAAGGGCAGAAACGCATCTGTGTTCCTAGAAACAACAGTGCATTTTACAAAAATCTTAGAAACGCGTCTATGCTGAACAGAACCGCATCTGTGTCAGGAAATCACACCTATGAAGTATACAGGCATGTCCGTGTTCAGAATTGAAAAACTGTTACAGTCCAGCAAACAAACACAGTCAGTTTCAGAATTCTTGAGCTTCCTAGGTCATTTCTCCAGGTTTCATTTAGCATTCAACCTCTATTTGGGTCTCACACAGTTCATCATTGCTTTACATCTCTCATTACATTCACATTTGTCTAAACTTGAGTCAAAAGGTCACTTGCTTGTCCTCACTATACTTTGTCAACACACTACATACAACAACACTTTGCTAAGTGGTCCCTCATCAAGGTCTATCACCTTTGGGTCTCATTTGGTCTTACTTAGAGTCAAGGTCAACTTACCTCATCAAGAGAAACTATCCTCTCTTTGGAAGTCAAACCTACTCTACTACATACATACTTGGTCTTACACTTTGGACATTGCAAGTACACCTCAGATTCATTTACATTCCATCCAACTCTTGGTCTTCCATAATTTTTCCATTCTCATCTAGTCTCACACATCTCGGTCAATACCTAGTTCATGGTTGAAACCCGTCTTCAAAAATCTAGGAGAGAAACTAAATAGGCTCAAGAGTCTGCAAACATGAGTGTCTATGAGTATGACAATGATATCTTTTTCAATTCTGATCATAACACATTACCTGACATGGATGCCTATAGAAACATTCCAAATGTTGAGAACATGGACACTACAAACAACAGTGATACACATAATGACAATATGGACAACTTTTCTGTACATTCGGCAGATGTGGAAGAATCCATTATGAATCCCCATTTCAATCGATTGATTGAGGAAATAATGAGGAGGGATAGACAATACTTCTTACAAATGATGGCACAAAGTGGAGCCAAGATCCCTCATGATTTTGACATGTCTCAAATAATGGAACATAGACCTTTGCAACAAACTCACTCCAACATGGATCAAAGGAGGCCTAATAGTGGAGGAAATAGAGGACCACACATTGTACCTAAATCACCATCATCTTTGTTTCAAAAACCGAAGGTTCCATACACACATGGTCAAGCATATGATACTCACCTTCGCAGACCATTATGGAAGTCTTATGCAGAAATATATGCTCAATCACATATCAATGCTAAGGATCAACCACCAAAGCAATTGGATATTCAAAGGCATGCTCAAAATTTGGACACAAGGAAACCCCGTGTCAAATTTGGGGGTAACACATTAGAACATGACATGCCTGTAGAGTATGGTATACATGGCCAAAATAGATATGGCATTCCTCAACATGAATCTATACCAAGTGGTCCATATATGCAGCATCACTATAGACCTCCTCCATATGAACATGTGTATGATCAATATCATCCATATATGCAACATGCTTCTCCTCCAATTGGTGCCTCAAGCATAGGGTATGGTCCAAGAATTCGATCTCCACCTAAGAGCAATTTGGAACAACAAATCAGGGACTTACAAAAGAAAATGGAGGACATAAATACACCAAAGCCAACATACACAATGAGAGACATATGTCCTTATCCATTTGACAAGAGCATTCCAATGCCTCCATTTCCTACACACTTTGTGACACCTAAGTTTGATAAGTATAGAGGAAAAGGGGATCCTAAGGCACACATAAGATAGTTTTTCACAGCTTGCATTGAGGTAGCAGTAGAAGAAACATATTTGATGAGATTATTCCCACAAAGCCTAGGTGATCAAGCTATGGAATGGTTCTCCCAACTCCCACCTGCTATTAAGTCATGGGGTGACTTAGTAGAGGCATTTATTCAAAATTTCTCCTACAATATAGAGATAGACATATCAGTCACTACTTTGTGCAACACCAAGCAAAAAGAGGGAGAGTCTTTTGCATCATTTTTACAAAGATGGAGGAATCTAGCTAGCAGATGCTCTTGTGAAATTCCACAAAAACAAATGGTAGAAATGTTCACCTAGAATGTTAACAAAGACATTGGCTATGATCTAAAGAAAGCTTGTTTGTCCACCTTCAAGGACGTCATTGAAAAAGGCTTAGCAACAGAGAAGGTCCTAATTGAACAAGGAGTTATTAAGATATTCAAGGAAAACAAAGATGACTTTAAAGGAAAAGACAAGCCAAGATTTTGGAATAAAAACAAGAACACAGTCAATGATGGTGTTGTTGATGCCAACACAATGTGACCCAAATTCATCTTTTCGGGATCAAGTTCTACAAAAAATCAAGTGAATACTCAAACAACTTCCAAATCATGAAGGAAGTACACCCCATTGGGAGAACCACTTGAGTTAGTCTTCAAGAAGTTAGTGGCAAACAAGGTAATCACAGTTTCAGATTTTCCTCCATATGAACCAAAGGTTAAACTAAATTGGTGGAATGATGATGAGTATTGTGAATTTCATAAGAGCAAGGGTCATAAGACAAGAAATTGCCATCGACTGAAGAACATCATACAAGATCTCATTGATAGAGGTGACATTCAGATTGAGGGACATTCCTCCAATCAAGAACATGAGATGTTTAACGAACCGTTCCCAAAACATGACAAGGGAAAAGCTAAAGCCACAGATGACCAGACCAACTATACTAGAGCATCCTACGGCTATGATTCAACTATCAATCACATCTCGATGGACAATTACGTCTCTACCATTATCATCAAGGACAAAAACCCTGAGAATTCTACCCAAAGACCCAAGATTGTCTTAAAAGGCGTTGGATCTTCTTCTGAACCTACCTTTGAATGTCATGTTACAACCCATCGAGGTAAATTCTCTTTGCAAGGTGCTCCAGCCAAAAACACCACTTCTTCATCAACCAAACCTGAGTATGACCTTGTAGAACAATTAGGGAAGACACCCGCGCTCATTTCCATCCTTGAGCTATTACGCATATCCCCCGCACATAAAGCTATTCTTGACAAAATATTGAGAGAAACTGTCGTTCCTACTGATCTGAACATGGACCAATTTCAAGCCATGGTGGGATACCTTTCCATTCCACACTCCCTTACAATCACGGAAGCCGACGACGCCTCCGTAAGTCAGCCACATAATGCACCACTACACATTGAAGCCTTCATACACAAACATCGAATAAAATGAGTCCTGATAGATGGAGGAGCTGGTCTAAACATTTGTACATTGAGCACAATTAAACAATTGGGATATTCCGATAAAGCTGTGAATTCTACAAGTCAAATCACCATCAAGGCATATGATGATGAAGAGCGTTCGTCCAAGGGCACAGTCACCTTACCTCTCAGAGTTGGGCCAGTCACGAAGGATGTGGTTTGTCAAGTCTTGGATCTAGATCTCACTTATAACATATTGCTAGGGCGTCCTTGGATTCATGAAATGAGGGCTGTCCCATCTACATATCACCAATGCATTAAGTTTCCTCACAATGGAGTGGAGGTAATAGTTAATGGTGATCCTAATCCATTCATATACTGCAACAATCTGTGACCTAGATCAAAAATAATAACTCCAGCCAATCAAGAAGATGTTCCATCTTCAGCATATGTGGATCCAGAATCCTTGAAAGCTTCTACATCAAAACAAGCAGAGATTAAAGAAAAGTTCAAGGTTAAAGACCTGGGATGTGGTGAGTATATCTTTCATGTTGATCAACTCCCACTATTTCCTAAGGTATTCAGTCAACATGAACAATCTATAAACAATTTGCAAGGAATTGTTTGTGAACCACCTAGTGTTGTGGCTACTAAGTCTGAATGCAAATCTCCTCTAGTGGTGCAAGCAACTCTTGATATCAATAGTCCTAAGAGTGGTTCCAGAGAAGAATCTATTGAGCATATCGCTAGCCCTTTTGAGAACTCACATATCCTTACCATTTCATCCACTCATTCCATTTCCACTCCACTTCCAGACTTGGATCAACAAGAATCCTTGAGGGACTTTGTTGTCAGGGATGCCCAAACTTCTTTAGGTGACACACATATGGGCCTACGTAGTCCACACACTAATAATTTTATCTCATTTCCTTCATCAAGGAAGACAGTCACTCGAGCTACATATCATTCAGTCAAGAAACAATGCAGCTACAATCATAAAGTCAAGCCTCGTACATTTGTGGTGGGTGACTTAGTTCTCAAGGAAATTCCCAAAAATGAGCAAGACAGAGAGAAGAAGGGCAAGTTTGAACCAAATTAGCTTGGTCCTTACATCATTACAACAGCATATGGATCTGGGGCATATCAGCTCTCAACTACAGAAGGTGAACCTTTGGAGGATCCTATCAATAGCATGCACCCACGCCTGACGGATCCAAGAGAGCTACTAGATGGAGATAGGGGTGGGGATGGTGATGATGATGGAGATGATGGGGGTAGAGGCCAACGGAGGAGGAGGGGGGCAATTGGAGAGAGGAGGGTGGCACCGCGGAGGGAGCGTGGAGAGGACAGGTAGGCTCAGGTGGTGAGGGGTCGCGGTGGATTACCACTACAGGTGCCAGTAGCACAAGGTCCCAGACAGGTGCAGGTATAGGGATAGGGATAGGTACCAGTATAGGCACAGGCACAAGGGCAGGCACCCGTACAGGGGGAGCCATAGGCAGAGCCACAGGGGGCTGAGGCAGAGGAGGATGAGCTGACGGAGCTGAGGGAGATCTGCCAGGGACAGGCAGATGAGATCCAGGAGCTAGAGAGGGAGAGGGATAGGCTCAAGAGGTGGCTCGGAGATACTGAGCGGGAGTGGGATCAGGCTATTCAGCGCTATATAGAGGCTGAGACAGCACTGAGGGCTGGGAGGCAGGCGGCAGAGGACACAGGGGCTGGATATGCCTACGTCCTATGGGCAGGGGAGGAGATTTCCTACTGGTGAGATATTTATTATGGTGTGGTGCCAACAGATCAGTGGGCAAGGAGCTTCTATAGACCATCGCGGACAGCGATAGCTACCGGAGGGAGTTGGAGGAGACAGGCATCTAGTGGTGGGGTTATGGGTCCTCCACCACCACCAAATAGAGGAGACAGGAGGGATGATCCTGGGGTGGGTCCTTCTAGGGCTCAGATTCTATCGAGGCCAGGCAGCTCTGAGGGAGGGAGTTCATCATAGTTGTAGAGGGCTCCCTATGTATCAGTATTGTATCATTTTTGTATGATGATGTAGACACCTTCGGGTGATTGTAGCCATATGATTTTGACATCATTGTATCATGACACTTTATATATATATGAGATGATTCTTCTTTGCGACAGCTATATGCATGTGTACCTATGTGATGAGATGTTTCCTGATGTATGTTTCTATGTGATGGTTATGATATGGATGCAAATATGTATATGAAGAAATACAATATTTTTTTCTTTTTATGTTTTTATATGTTATGCTAATGCAAATGTGAATGTATGAAATGCTGATGGATATGACAATGCAAATAACTATTTACATGATGAGAACATAAAATGTTCTAACATTTGTTGTGTGCAGGATGTGATGCAATTGTGATATCTATATGTATGTATGGAATGCTAACATGTGATAATGTAAGTGAAACTACATGAAATGCAAATGTTTTTGGCATGTCATTATACTCAGTCATGTGATAGAAGGCTATGTGGACTCGAGAAGGATGATGGAAGTCAATCAAGAAAGGGGGATGGAAGGTAGAAGATATGAAAGTGAAAGAGCTTCTTGTGCATTATCATCATTGAGCTTTATTATGGCAAGTAGGTTATGACAATCAAGGCATATGTTTGACCCAGAAAGTCATTGTACCTGTTTGCATGGAGACAAAACAGTCACAAACAAGGAATGCCCCAGTTCACACTAGACTCACAGTGTCCTCATATCCTTGGACAAGTCATAGCATTACTAAAAGACAATCCACAGATAAAAAAAAAAAAATAGGTGACGATACCCCATCCTCACCTTTCTAGTCAAAGACATCCTGGAGATAAAATCTCTAGTCAGAGACATCCTGGAAAAGCTAAAAGACATGTCTCCAAAAGATAAAATCAAAAGAAAACCAAGACTCGACACCAACATCCACTGTAGTCCTCAAATTTAGTGTCTCTTGTCACTTGTATAAGTCTATTTGATTGTGGTCACAATGTTTACTTTCACAAAAAGGATAGATAGCACTGAACCATAATGTTGTCTGAGTCTATTGACAGATTTGATTTGTTGAAGCCCATTGTTGCTGTTGTGTCATCTGAAACTGACTCAATCTGTGAAACTGATACTTTATTGCGAAGAAGATGAAACTTTATTGCGGATTGGCGATGCAGATGCTGCTTTATTGTGGATTGTGGATGGATAGACTGAAGAAAGCTGTACGAAACTATACTCCTTGAAACATGTGATGTTCTCAGTTCCACACCCATCACTAGACATAGGATTTGCCTTAGCCATAGATAGGGTCTGATTTATTATGGATGGAAAGGGAGTGAAAAGGGAGATTTATTATGAATGGCTAACCAATCTTGGGTAGATCAATAACAAGCCATGATGCGAATGTGTAAGTTTATTATGAACGAATAGGTTGCGAGTGTGTGCAAAGTGAAAGGATGAAAGTGAATCCTGAAAGAGGGAGGAGCAATGTCTCTACGCATGGCGCTGGTGACCCATTTTTCACCATGGTACTTGCCCAGGGCACCACCGAAGTGGTTTTCACTGTTGAACGAAATTATTTCTCTTTACTTTTTTTGATTTTTCAATGTTTTTTGTGTCACAAGGTGCCTGTTTGCCAGGTTTTCACCAAGTAACAATTTTGTTGTTTTATAATTTTTTTGTATTTTTGAATGTTTTGATTTTTTGTATTTTTCAATTAGGATACTCTAAAGAGCTATGTGTAGAACCTGCAAAGGTGCATGTTGTTGATAGGATCCTCCAAAGGTTCACCTTCTGTAGTTGAGAGCTGATATGCCCCAGATCCATATGTTGCTGTAATGATGTAAGGACCAAGCCAATTTGGTTTGAACTTTCCCTTCTTCTCTCTGTCTTATTGATTTTTAGGATTTTCTTTGAGAACTAAATCACCTACCTCAAAGGTGCGAGGCTTGACCTTGTGACTGTAGCTATGACTCATTCATTGTTGATAAGCCTTGAGATGATTAAAAGCGGTTTGTCTTCGTTCATCCAGTAGTTCCAGTTCTTGTAAGCGGGAGACCCTATAGTCTTCATCATTGATGATGTTTTGCAAAGAGACCCGTAAAGAGGGTAGCTCGACCTCAATAGGCAAGATGGCTTCAGCACCATAGACAAGTGAATAGGGTGTAGCTCCTGTAGGTGTGCGGACACTTGTGCGGTAGGCCCAAAGTGCAGGATTAAGTTGGATATGCCAATTACAACCAGCGTCGTCGACTGTCTTCTTTAGGATTTTAAGGATTGTTTTATTAGACGCCTCAACTTGGCCATTACCTTGGGGCTAATATGGCGTGGAGAAACGATGGCAAATATGGAAGCGATCACAAAGTTCATGAACATCTTGATTTTTGAAGGGACGCCCGTTATCAGTGATAATGGAAACAGGAATACCGTATCGGCAAATGATATAGTTGAGGATGAATGTAGCAATCTGCTTTCCAGTGACTTGTGTGAGAGGTACAGCTTCAATCCATTTTGTGAAATACTCTGTGGCAGTGATAATGAATTTATGACCATTGGAAGAAGGAGGGTGGACCTTGCCTATGAGATCGAGTCCCCACTGACAAAAGGGCCAAGGAGATGCAATTGGTTGAAGTTCTTGTGCTGGTGCATGTATGAGGTCTCCATGAATTTGGCATTGCTTACATTTGTTGATAAACTAATATGAGTCTTTTTCCATATTGGGCCAGTAATATCCAGTCCTGATGATTTTCTTGGCCAAGGTAGGACCACTAGCATGTGGACCACATATCCCTTCATGTACTTCACGTAATGCAATCTGAGCTTCGTCACTTTCTAAACATCTAAGAAGAGTGCCATCTAGACCTCGTCGATATAGGATATCAACTAAAATGACATATCCAGAGGATTACCGAATGAAAGTGCGACATTGGTTATTTGATAGATCGGGAGGTAGGGTATTGTCACGAAGGTATGTGAAAATAGAACCATATAACTGGGACTCGGGACCGAAAACACATATCATCTCAGTAGAAATGATTTCATATGAAGGAACCAAAAGGTTATCCACCAAGAACTCATAACGGGTCTCATGTGGAGGTAGATCAATCAGTGAAGCAATTGTAGCCATGGCATCTATGGCTCAATTCTGCTCTCTTGGTATCTGCTCAAAATCTATCTTTGTGAAGTGTTGTTTCAGGTCATCCACCATTTGTTTGTAAGGCATTAATTTTTCATCTTTTGTTTGGTAATCATCAGTTGCTTGATGGATTACAAGTTGGGAGTCCCCAAAAACACGAAGTTCCTGGATCTTCCACTAAACTGCAATCCGTAATCCAGTTGTTAATGCCTCATATTCTGCTATATTGTTAGTGCAAGGAAATGATAAGCGGTATGATTTCGGTATAGAATCCCCTTAAGGAGTTATAAAGAGGATGCCAGCTCCTGCCCCATGCTGTGTGTATGAGCCGTCGAAGTATAGTTGCCATGGCTTTGCATGTGACATTGTTAAAATGGATTCATCAAGAAATTCTAAACTTAGAGGAACATCATCTATCATGGGAGCATCTGTTAATTGATCTATGATGGCTTGTCCTTTTATTGCTTTTTTGTCCACATACTCGATGTCGAATTCACTCAGGATCATTACCCATTTGGCTAGTCGCCCACTAAGTGTTGCTTTATTGAGAAGGTATTTCAATGGATCGATTCTTGCAACCAACTTAGTCTTATGAGTGAGCATGTAATGTCGTAATTTCTGTGAAGCAAAGACCACGGTGAGACATGCACGCTCAATTGGTGTGTAGTTTAGCTCATATCCCACCAATGTGCGACTGATATAGTACACTGCTTTTTCCTTACCCTCAGCAATTTGTTGTGCTAAGAGTGCCCCCAGTGCTATTGGAGTAGCTGATATGTATAGTAACAGAGGCTGATCTGGAACTGGTGGCATCAAAACTGGTGGATTCAGAAGATAATTTTTGAGCGTCTGGAAAGCCTGTTGACAATTATCATCCCATTTGAATTTGATGTTTTTATGTAGCAAATGCTGAAAAGGATTACACTTATCTGCAAGTTGTGCTATGAATCTTCGTATGGACTGGAGTCTGCCTTGTAAAGATCAAAGTTGACTGATATTTCTTGGTGGTTGCATCTCCAAGATGGCTTTGACTTTTGTTGGATCAGCTTCAATTCCTCTTTTGGATACAATGAATCCTAGTAGCCTCCCGGAGGTTACTCCAAAGACACATTTCTTGGGGTTTAATCTTACTTTGTATTTTTCCAACTGATCGAAGACGACTGAAAGTATGTCCAGATGTGTATTTCTATCTATTGATTTACCCAAGAGGTCATCGACATAATCTTCCATAGTTACGTGCATGAGATCATGAAAGATAGTAGTCATGGCTCTTTGATATGTAGCACCTACATTCTTTAGCCTGAAGGGCATGACATTCCAGCAGAAAGTTCCCCAAGGACAAGTGAATGATGTTTTGTGTTGATCCTCGGGCGCAATCCTCATTTGATTATAACCAGAGAATCCATCCATCAACGATAACATTTCATGACCTGTTGTGAGATCAACAATCAAGTCAATATTTGGTAATGGGAGTCATCCTTTGGACAAGCTTTGTTGATATCTCTAAAATCTGTACATATTCTGATGCTCCGATCTGGTTTACTGACAGGCACCAAGTTGGAGATCCATTCAAGATAATCAATTGGGCATATGAATCTGACATCCAATAATTTCTCAAGTTTTGCTTTGACTAGTAATGCCACTTGTGGGTGCATCTTTCTTAATTTCTGTTTCACTAGTTTTGCCCCCGGTTTAACTGTCAAATGATGCATTACCAAATCTAGATCCAATCCAAGCATATCAGCATATGACCAGGCAAAGTTGATTTGTCGTTCTTTGAAGAAACTTATGAATTTTGACCTTTCTGACTCCGTCAACGATTGGGCTAGGAATATGTTGTGTGGAACCTCTTCTGTACCAATGTTTGTTTTGATAGTCTCCTCTACCAACATGGATGACTTTTCCTCATATGATGCTGGGAGAATGTCAAGCCTTCCATCTTCGGGTGCCTCAGAGAGGTTTTCGCCCTCAGATACGTCCTTTCTTTTTACTTTTTTGGGGTCAGACAGTGCCACAGTGTGGTTTTCACCATAAGACCCTTGGTTTGTTCTTATTTTCACATTTTCACGACTGGAAGGTCCGATACCCTCACCAAAATATGCCACGCTATTGAGTTCTATAGTGTATCCCGCTTTATGGTCCCCAGGGGGAAGATCATCTCGTATGCTAAGATAGTCAATAAAAGCTTCATCATTTTGGAATGTGTCAAACTGTGCAGGTCCTTCATGATCCCAGTCAATGAGTTGGTGGTGAACAAGGGGAAGGCCTTTAATGTCTTCGAAGTTAGCGGGACTAAGAGTGAAGATGCAGTTATATTTGGGTATATCAAGGTAATTATCGAGGTCATTGATGCCACTCTCCTGATCAGTATCGATCGTGAACGAATCTAAATTATCATCACTAGTAGCGCATTCTGGGACAGGTGTTCTCAACCTATGTGATTTCAACCTAGGACCTTGAGACAAGGACTATGTGGAATCCTCATGGGTTGTTCCTTGACCAACTTTGAACTTTTTGTAAAAATCCTCTTCTTCTGTGGGTTCATCTGGCTCTTTGAATGTATCGGTGAGCTCGTAGTCACTAGAGGATTTGTCTGAACCCCATTCCCATTCATTGGAGTCTGTGGAATAGCGATCCTCTTGTTGAATTTTGGCAGCTTTGATTTGTAAGGTTTCTTCCGTCCTTTGAGTGTGGACCTTGGAAGTCAAGAAACCAAGTCCCTTCGAGCGTTCCTTTTTGAAAGTCAATTCAGGTTGTAAAGGTTCAATGATGCCTTCCTTTCGTAACCCAAGAGGGCTTTTTCCATCATACCCGAATTTTTGTAGAATCTTGAAGCCTTTGCCATATTTCTCACATGGTAGACTGATGTGATCTTGTGTATCATCTTCAATGTCTTTGTAAAGCATTTTGTATAAGTCTTCCTCTTCCAATTCGCCCCATCTTTGAAAAGTATTAGGGTCCCATTTGAGTACCCTGATGGATACTTGCTTGTTACGATGTGGTCTTCCATATTCTTTTGGTGAACTCATGACTTGTCATAAGTACATGGTCTGATTTAAAGTGTATTCCCCCATGCCCTTGTCCTGAAACTTGCCTTTAAGCTCACCTTGTTTTGATGTCGAATGTTTTAATGACCCAGGATCAATGTATGCCGAGGAAGGAACAGCTTCACGATTACTGGGAATGATGGTCTCAGTTTTTGATCTAAGATTATTGCAGTATATGAACGGATTAGGATCACCGTTAACTGTTACCTCCACTCCATTGTGAGTAAATTTAATGCATTGGTGATATGTGGATGGGACTGCCCTCATTTCATGAATCCAAGGACATCCTAGCAATATGTTATAAGTGAGATCTAGATCCAGGACTTGACAAACCACATCCTTTGTAACTGGCCCAACTCTAAGAGGTAAGGTGACTGTGCCCTTGGACGAACGCTCTTCATCATCATATGCCTTGATGGTGATTTTATTTGTAGAATTCATAGCTTTATCAGAATATCCCAATTTTTTAATTGTGCTCAATGTACAAATGTTTAGACCAGCTCCTCCATCTATCAGGACTCATTTTATTTGATGTTTGTGTATGAAGGCTTCAATGTGTAGTGGTGCATTATGTGGCTGACTTACGGAGGCGTCATCAACTTCCATGAATGTAAGGGATTGTGTAATGGAAAGGTATCCCACCATGGCTTGAAATTGGTCCATGTTCAGATCAGTAGGACCGACAGTGTCTCTCAAGATTTTGTCAAGAATAGCTTTATGTGCGGGGGATATGCGTAATAGCTCAAGGATGGAAATGAGTGCGGGTGTCTTCCCTAATTGTTCTACAAGGTCATACTTAGGCTTGGTTGACGAAGAAGCGGTGTTTTTGGCTGCAGCACCTTGCAAAGTGAATTTACCTCGATGGGTTGTGACATTGCATTCAGGGGTAGGTTCGGAAGAAGATCCAACGCCTTTTAAGATAATCTTGGGTCTCTGGGTAGAATTCTCAGGGTTTTTGTCCTTGATGATAATGGTAGAGACGTAATTGTCCATCGAGATGTGATTGATAGTTGAATCATAGTTGTAGGATGCTCTAAGTATAGTTGGTCTGGTCATTTGTGGCTTTAGCTTTTCCCTTGTCATGTTTTGGGAACGGTTCGTTAAACATCTCATGTTCTTGATTGGAGGAATGTCCCTCAATCTCAATGTCACCTCTATCAATGAGATCTTGTATGATGTTCTTTAGTCGATGGCAATTTCCTATCTTATGACCCTTGCTCTTATGAAATTCACAATACTCATCATCGTTCCACCAATTTGGTTTAACCTTTGGTTCATATGGAGGAAAATCTGGAACTGTGATTACCTTATTTGCCACTAGCTTCTTGAAGACTGACTCAAGTGGTTCTCCAAATGGGGTGTACTTCCTTCGTGATCTAGAAGTTCTTTGAGTATTCACTTGATTGTTTGTAGAACTTGATCCCGAAAAGATGAATTTGGGTTGCACTGTGTTGGCGTCAACAACACCATCATTGACTGTGTTCTTGTTTTTATTCCAAAATCTTGGCTTGTCTTTTCCTTTAAAGTCATCTTTGTTTTCCTTGAATATCTTAATAACTCCTTGTTCAGTTAGGACCTTCTCTGTTGCTAAGCCTTTCAATGACGTCCTTGAAGGTGGACAAACAAGCTTTCCTTAGATCATAGCCAATGTCTTTGTTAACATTCTGGGTGAACATTTCTACCATTTGTTTTTGTGGAATTTCACAAGAGCATCTGCTAGCTAGATTCCTCCATCTTTGTAAAAATGATGCAAAAGACTCTCCCTCTTTTTGCTTGGTGTTGCACAAAGTAGTGACTGATATGTCTGTCTCTATATTGTAGGAGAAATGTTGAATAAATGCCTCTGCTAAGTCACCCCATGACTTAATAGCAGGTGGGAGTTGGGAGAACCATTCCATAGCTTGATCACCTAGGCTTTGTGGGAATAATCTCATCAAATATGTCTCTTCTGCTGCTACCTCAATGCAAGCTATGAAAAACTG
The DNA here is from genome assembly GCF_030272615.1 of Cryptomeria japonica. Taxonomy (NCBI): domain Eukaryota; kingdom Viridiplantae; phylum Streptophyta; class Pinopsida; order Cupressales; family Cupressaceae; genus Cryptomeria; species Cryptomeria japonica. Next base: position 680,603,849 of record NC_081408.1, on the reverse strand, counting down.
TCTTATGTGTGCCTTAGGATCCCCTTTTCCTCTATACTTATCAAACTTAGGTGTCACAAAGTGTGTAGGAAATGGAGGCATTGGAATGCTCTTGTCAAATGGATAAGGACATATGTCTCTCATTGTGTATGTTGGCTTTGGTGTATTTATGTCCTCCATTTTCTTTTGTAAGTCCCTGATTTGTTGCTCCAAATTGCTCTTAGGTGGAGATCGACTTCTTGGACCATACCCTATGCTTGAGGCACCAGTTGGAGGAGGAGCATGTTGCATATATGGATGATATTGATCATACACATGTTCATATGGAGGAGGTCTATACTGATGTTGTGTATATGGACCACTTGGTATAGATTCATGTTGAGGAATGCCATATCTATTTTGTCCATGTATACCATACTCTACAGGCATGTCATGTTCTAATGTGTTACCCCCAAATTTGACACGAGGTTTCCTTGTGTCCAAATTTTGAGCATGCCTTTGAATATCCAATTGCTTTGGTGGTTGAGCATATCTTTCTACATAAGACTTCCATAATGGTCTGCGAAGGTGAGTATCATATGCTTAACCATGTTTGTATGGAACCTTCGGTTTTTGAAACAAAGATGATGGTGATTCAGGTACCATATGTGGTCCTCTATTTCCTCCACTATTAGGCCTCCTTTGATCCATGTTGGAGTGAGTTTTTTGCAAAGGTCTATGTTCCGTTATTTGAGACATGTCAAAATCATGAGGGATCTTGGCTCCACTTTGTGCCATCATTTGTAAGAAGTATTGTCTATCCCTCCTCATTATTTCCTCAATCAGTCGATTGAAGCGGGGATCCATAATGGATTCTTCCACATCTATTGAATGTACGGAAAAGTTGTCCATATCATCACTGTGTGTATCATTGTTGTTTATAGTGTCCATGTTCTCAACATTTGGAATGTTTCTATAGGCATCCATGTCAGGTAATGTGTTATGATCAGTATTGAAAAAGATATCATTGTCATACTCATAAGAACTCATGTTTGCGGACTCTTGATCCTCTTTAGTTTCTCTCCTAGATTTTTGAAGACGGGTTTCAACCATGAACTAGGTATTGACCGAGATGTGTGAGACTAGATGAAAATGGAAAAAGTATGTATGTAGTAGAGTAGGTGTGACTTCCAAAGAGAGGATAGTTTCTCTTGATGAGGTAAGTTGACCTTGACTCTAAGTAAGACCAAATGAGACTCAAAGGTGATAGACCTTGATGAGGGACCACTTAGCAAAGTGTTGTTCTATGTAGTGTGTTGACAAAGTATAGTGAGGACAAGCAAGTGACCTTTTGACTCAAGTTTAGACAAATGTGAATGTAATGTGAGATGTGAAGCAATGATGGACTATGTGAGACCCAAAGACAGATTGAATGCTAAATGAAACCTAGAGAAACAACCTAGGAAGCTCAAGAATTCTGAAACTGACTGTGTTTGTTTGCTGGACTGTAATAGTTTTTGTTTTTTTTTCAATTCTGATCACAGACATGCCTGTATACTTCACAAACATGATTTCCTGACACAGACGTGGTTCTGTTCAACACAGACGCATTTCTGAGATTTTTGTAAAATGCACTGTTGATTCTGGGAACACATACGCGTTTCTGCCCTTCACAGACACGGTTATACAACACAGACGCTATTATGTCAGACAGAGACGCGTTTTTGAGATTTTTGGGCAAATTGCAATATTGATTCTAAAAACACAGACACGTTTCTGCCCTTCATAGATGCGGTTATACAACACAGATGCGATTATGTCAGACACATGCGTTTCTGAGATTTTTGTGCAAATTTTTCCAATCTGTGAAGTCATTTTGCTGTGACCAAATCTGACTGTTTGACTGTTTTTCGTGACAAGAGGACACAATGTTGATGAAGACCCAATGTTTGCAAGTGTCTAGACTTCAAAATGACTCCAAGAAAAGTGTGTTGTTTGATGTAAAAAATGTTTTTCATACACTTGAAGACACAAAAGACACAATGTTTTGCTGTTTGGTCTTGAATGTTTGAATGTTTAAAATAAGACAAGAACAATTCTTATGGCTGGCCAAGACAATAGTTGTTGATCCCACATGGGGTTTTACCCCCGAGGCTACTCTATTCAGAGCGGATACTTAGATGCTTGACCTCACTGGCTCCACCTTTGGCACTCACTTCTTGGGTCAGCCAAGCATCAGTCCCCATGAAAACTCCCCATGGTGAACTTTGTATCTCTACTAAGAACCGTATGTGTGTGGGCCGCTACCAGAGGTCTGACCTCCTGCCCCAACAACTAGAAGGATTTGGGCTTCTAAAACAAAAAGGCGCTAGTAAGGGTATCTGCTCATGTGGCCATACATGCGGCACTTTCAGCTCTGTAAATATAGAAGGCTCCCAGCTGGTAGGGGTTACACCCTACAACTGATCAAATAAATTTGATCAAACGAGTTTATGGGGAGACATAGTGTTGGTATGAACTAATCAGCACACGTTATTCGTAGTTTTCACCATGAATACAGTTATTTATAGTGGTTTGGAAGAAGATGGCTTTTCTTTTGCTACCACTTGGGTTGTTCTCTTCTCACTAGTAGTCCTACTGACCACATGGGAAGACAGGCCCTCTAAAGATTAAACAAAAAGAGCCTATTGCTCAAGACACAAAAGACAATGATTCAATTTTAGTGCACCAATGGAAGTGTTTTCTAGTCTATGAAAACAAGGCATATAATAAAAATCAAAACCCTTGCCAAGGACCTGCAACAAAGAGTTGTTAGTAGTTTGGATTGTTTCAAATAATCACCCCTTCCTGCAAGCACACAAGTTAGGTAAATTTTAAATCCAAAAGACTTTGTGAAAATAGGGGCCTTCAACCAAATGATTTTACTTTCAAGACAAGCTGCACCAATTTTGTTAGATCTGAAAATGTTAGCTTGAAATAAACCTGATCTGAAACCCTAAATGCAAAAACCCAAAACTTAAATCAATAACTCAAAATTTGAAATCAATGCACACAGACGCGATTACCCTCGACACAGACATGACTTTGTGACACGGACGTGGTTCTATGAGACACATACACAGCTCTAGAACGCAATCGCGACCTCTGGACACGGACGCGGCTAAGGACACTTGTGCGGTAGGCCCAAAGTGCAGGATTAAGTTGGATATGCCAATTACGGCCAGCATCGTCGACTGTCTTCTTTAGGATTTTAAGGATTGTTTTATTAGATGCCTCAGCTTGGCCATTACCTTGGGGGTAATATGGCATGGAGAAACGATGGGAAATATGGAAGCGGTCACAAAGTTCACGAACATCTTGATTTTTGAAGGGACGCCCGTTATCAGTGATAATGGAAACAGGAATACCGTATCGGCAAATGATATAGTTGAGGATGAACGTAGCAATCTGTTTTCCAGTGACTTGTGTGAGAGGTACAGCTTCAATCCATTTTGTGAAATACTCTGTGGCAGTGATAATGAATTTATGACCATTGGAAGAAGGAGGGTGGATCTTGCCTATGAGATCGAGTCCCCACTGACAAAAGGGCCAAGGAGATGCAATTGGTTGAAGTTCTTGTGCTAGCGCATGTATGAGGTCTCCATGAATTTGACATTGCTTACATTTGTTGATAAACTGATATGAGTCTTTTTCCATATTGGGCCAGTAATATCCAGTCCTGATGATTTTCTTGGCCAAGGTAGGACCACTAGCATGTGGACCACATATCCCTTCATGTACTTCACGTAACGCAATCTGAGCTTCATCACTTTCTAAACATCTAAGAAGAGTGCCATCTAGACCTCACTGGTATAGGATATCAGCTAAAATGACGTATCAAGAGGATTGGCGAATGAAAGTGCGACATTGGTTATTTGATAGATCAGGAGGTAGGGTATTGTCACGAAGGTATGTGAAAATGGAACCATATAACTGGGACTCGGGACCGACAACACATATCATCTCAGTAGAAATGATTTCATATGAAGGAACCAAAAGGTTATCCACCAAGAACTCATAACGAGTCTCATGTGGAGGTAGATCAATCAGTGAAGCAATTGTAACCATGGCATCTGCGGTTCGATTCTACTCTCTTAGTATCTGCTCAAAATCTATCTTTGTGAAGTGTTGTTTTAGGTCATCCACCATTTGTTTGTAAGGCATTAATTTTTCATCTTTTGTTTGGTAATCATCAGTTGCTTGACAAATTCCAAGTTGAGAGTCCCCAAAAACACGATGTTCCTGGATCTTCCACTGAACTGCAATCCGTAATCCAGTTGTTAATGCCTCATATTCCACTATATTGTTAGTGCAAGGAAATGATAAGTGGTATGATTTTGGTATAGAATCCCCTTGAGGAGTTATAAAGAGGATGCCAGCTCCTGCCCCATGTTGTGTGTATGAGTCGTCGAAGTACAGTTGCCATGGCTTTGCATGTGACATTGTTAAAATGGATTCATCTAGAAATTCTGAACTTAGAGGAACATCGTCTATCATGGGAGCATCTGCTAATTATCTGTGATGGCTTGTCCTTTTATTTCTTTTATGTCCACATACTCGATGTCGAATTCACTCAGGATCATTACCCATTTGGCTACTCGCCCAGTAGGTGTTGCTTTATTGAGAAGGTATTTCAATGGATCTATCCTTGCAACCAACTTAGTCTTATGAGTGAGCATGTAATGTCGTAATTTTTGCGAAGCAAAGACCACGATGAGACATGCACGCTCAATTGGTGTGTAGTTTAGCTCATATCCCACCAATGTGCGACTGATATAGTACACTACTTTTTCCTTGCCCTCAGCAATTTGTTGTGCTAAGAGTGCCCCCAGTGCTATTGGAGTAGCTAATATGTATAGTAATAGAGGCTGATCTGGAACTGGTGGCATCAAAACTGGCGGATTCAGAAGATAATTTTTGAGCATCTGGAAAACCTGTTGACAATTATCATCCCATTTGAATTTGATGTTTTTATGTATTCAGTCAACATGAACAATCTATAAACAATTTGCAAGGAATTGGGTGTGAACCACCTAGTGTTGTGGCTACTAAGTCTGAATGCAAATCTCCTCTAGTGGTGCAAGCAACTCTTGATATCAATAGTCCTAAGAGTGGTTCCAGAGAAGAATCTATTGAGCATATCGCTAGCCCTTTTGAGAACTCACATAGCCTTACCATTTCATCCACTCATTCCATTTCCACTCCACTTCCAGACTTGGATCAACAAGAATCACAAAATCCCTTACTCATTGGGGATCACAAATCAAGCTTTGAAAACAAAAATCTAAAAGTCAAAAATAAAGAAAAGTCCTCTAGTCCAAATCAAAATCAAAAGCTATTGGACTCTGAAAAAATCAAAGTCAAGGATAAAACTCCTATAAAAGAAAAAGAACAAGAGTTGATCTCCCCTAATATCAAAATAAATAGGGGCAAAAGTTCTAAAATTTCCAATCAAAAAGCATACTTGTTGATCCTAAGTCTCCATCATGTTATCCTACTTTCACTTCTTTTCACAATCATAAGCCTTCATAACTCATCCACTTGTTCCACACATCCATCCCCTTTTGGCGGTATATCATGGACCTTTAATGGAGCTCCCTTGAGGTACTTTGTTGTCAGGGATGCCCAAACTTCTTTAGGTGACACGCATATGGGCCTATGTAGTCCACACACTAATAATTCTATCTCAGTTCCTTCATCAAGGAAGACAGTCACTCGAGCTACATATCATTCAGTTAAGGAACAATGCAGCTACAATCATAAAGCCAAGCCTCATACATTTGTGGTGGGTGACTTAGTTCTCAAGGAAATTCCCAAAAATCAGCAAGACAGAGAGAAGAAGGGCAAGTTTGAACCAAATTGGCTTGGTCCTTACATCATTACAACAGCATATGGATCTGGGGCATATCAGCTCTCAACTATAGAAGGTGAACCTTTAGAGGATCCTATCAATAGCATGCACCTTCGTAGGTTCTACACATAGCTCTTTGGAATATCCTAATTCAAAAATACAAAAAAAATTCAAAAATACAAAAAAATTATAAAACAACAAAATCGTTACTTGGTGAAAACCTGGCAAACAGGCGCCTTGTGACACAAAAAACATTGGGAAAAAAAAAAGTAAAGAGAAATAATTCCGTCCAATGGTGAAAACCACTTCGGTGGTGCCCTGGGCAAGTACCATGGTGAAAACTGGGTCACCAGCGCCATGCGTAGAGACATTGCTCCTCCCTCCTTTAGGATTCACTTTCATCCTTTCACTTTGCACACACTCACAACTTATTTGTTCATAATAAACTTACCCATTCCCATGATGGCTTGTTATTGATCTACCCAAGATTGGTTAGCCATTCATAATAAACCTCCCTTTTCACTCCCTTTCCATCCATAATAAATCAAACCCTATTTGTGGCTAAGGCAAATCCTACGTCTAGTGATGGGTGTGCAACTGAGAACATCACATGTTTCAAGGAGTACAGTTTCTTACAGCTTTCTTCAGTCTATCCATGCACAATCCACAATAAAGCAGCATCTACATCGCTAATCTGCAATAAAGTTCCATCTTCTTCGCAATAAAGTATCAGTTTCACGGATTGAGTCAGTTTCCGATGACACGGCAGTAACAATGGGCTTCAACAAATCAAATCTGTCAACAGACTCAGACAACATTATGGTTCAGTGCTATCTATCCTTTTTGTGAAAGTAAACATTGTGACCACAATCAAATAAGACTTATACAAGTGACAAGAGACACTAAACTTGAGGGCTAGAGTGGATGTTGGTGTCGAGTCTTGGTTTTCTTTTGATTTCATCTTTTTTGGTGACATGTCTTTTAGCTTTTCTAGGATGTCCCTGACTAGAGGTTCTATCTCCAGGATCTCTTTGACTAGAAAGGCAAGGATGGGGTATCGTCACCTATTTGTATTTGCTATTTGTGGATTGTCTTTTAGTAATGCTATGACTTGTCCAAGGATATGAGGACACTGTGAGTCTAGTATGAACTGGGGCATTCCTTGTTTGTGACTATCTTATCTCCATGCAAACAGGTACAATGACTTTCTGGGTCGAACATATGCCTCGATTGTCATAACCTATTTTGCCATAATAAAGCTCAATGATGATAACGCACAAGAAGCTCTTTTCACTTTCATATCTTCTATCTTTCATCCCCCTTTCTTGATTGACTTCCATTGTCCTTCTCAAGTCCGCATAGCCTACTATCACATGACTAAGTATAATGACACAACAAAAACATTTGCATTTCATGTAGTTGCACCTGCATTACCACATATAAGCATTTCATACATATAATATAGATATCACAACTACATCACATATTGCACACAACACCTGTTAGCACAATTTACATTTTCATTATCATATTCATCTGCATTACATACATTCACATTTGCATCATGCATACACATATAAAACATAAAAGAACAAAAATATTGCATTGCATCATATACATATTTGCATCCATATCATAACCATCACATAGAAACATACATCATGAAACATACATCACATAGGTATGCATGCATATAGCTGCCGCAAAGAAGAATCATCTCATATATATATAAAGTGTCATGATACAATGATGTCAAAATACATATGGCTAGACGGCCAACCCTCGTGTCGCTCTATTAGGACACAAGAACCCATTGATCGCTCCTCCTATCATTGCTGGCAGCACTAATCCTGTAGCAGTCATGGTGTCCCAAGCCACATGTCCTGCCCTCATCTCCAGTCCTAGGTCCCAGAACACTCATCTCAGAGCCTCCTTGTCTCCATCTCGATCGTAAGAACTCAGGTCCCCATCGATTGGTATCCTCAAGATTATGTATACATCCTCGAGGGTGACTGTCATCTCACCCATCGGCAAATGAAACGTACATGTCTCGGAGTGCCACCTCTCTGCCAATGCAGTCAGCAATCCCATGTTCACCCAAAACTCAGGCACATACAGAATATGTCTCAGACCCATAGCCTCAATCGTAGCTCGGTCCTCGAAGGTCAGCTCAAGCTGCCATCTTTGAGTCGATGGGAATCTCTCCCGTGACTCTAGCATAGGCAAATACTCTGCAGTCAAGCAAATCAATCATGTCAGTCATAGTGGCATTCACTGTTCATCACAAAATGCTACTTTTTATCTACATGCATATGGCATTCTATCCAAGTGACACTCATTGTTCATCACAAAGTGTTGCTATCTATTCTAGTGACACTCACTGTTCATCACAAAGTGTTGCTTTTATCCTAGTGGTACTCCCTGTTCATCACAAAGTACTACGTGTTTTGCACTCCTTGTTTATCACAAAGTGCTCCTCACATTCACTCATTGTTCATCACAAAGTGCTGCTCATATTTTAGTACTCCCTGTTCATCACAAAGTACTATATCTTGGTACTCATTGTTCATCACAAAGTGCCTTGATCTATTCTAGTCTTCCCTAGAGGACCTGCTTGAGTGTATCCTCTCAGCAGCTTATCCAATCGACAGTGTATGTTCATCACATAACTACCGATTTGACCTAGAAGATGCAAATTCACATTTTTTTGGACACAAACACGCTTTCCTGACATAAACGCGCTTGAAGACTGCATAAACGCACCTGTTTTACACAGACGCACCTGAAAGACACAGACGTGCCTATGCTCTGCACACATGCGCCTGGGCGACACAAACGTGCCTTCTTGGCATAAATGCACCTACACATCACAGACACGGCCGCATTTGGCATAGATGTGTTTTCAATCATAGACGCGCCTGGCACCAACACAGACGTGCCTCGCGAGCATAGACGCGTCTGGCACCAACATAGACGCGCCTGGACATTTTTTGACATTTTTGGACCCTAACCTAAAGCGCATTTATTGCCCTATCTACCATGAATTAATGACAACAATAAATGCATCAAAGTACAAGGCGGTTTTGCGGTACTTACCGGCTCTCCTGCCTCTGCTGGCCTCTGGAATCGGCGAACGTGGTCGAATCTGTGAACCAAGGCCATCGTTGCTAACTGCTACTGCTCTTTTCTCTCTCTGCACTCTGCTCTCATGGATGTGTAGATGACAATGAGGATGTATTTCCCCGTGGTCTATCTTATAGACTACCCTAGCCCTAGCCCTCGTCGCCCGAGTCAGTCTTCATTATCCCGTGACTCTGTCACTTTATCCGGTCAGTCCATTCTATCCCATCTTTCTTATCGAGAGATTGTCTGTGATCTTTTCAGACATTTTCATCCAATCTCTCGAGGGGGCATATCATTCCCATCTTAGGGCAACTCCGTATCAGTTCATCTTATCTTCTTTGAAACAATGCGACAAGCCGCATTGTCTCAAAGAGGGGCAAAATGTAGACACCCAAAATTGTCCAGTCTAATTAAATAAATATTTTATTTATTTAATTATCTAAGCCTAATTCTTCTATTAATTAAATAAATCTTTATTTATTTAATTAATTCATTTATCCTCTTCTAGCCTTATTTCTTATTTAAATAAATACATTTATTTATTTAAATTATCCTTTTTCTAAATTAAATAAATATCTTATTTATTTAATTGATCCCACTTCCTCTATTAATTAAATGAATCTTTATTTATTTAATTAATTCATTAACCTTTTCTACCCATGACACATGTCATTCATCTCTTAATTCATACACTACCTACCCCTCTTATTATTTTATTATTTTCTCTACCTACCCTCTAATCATAGCCGACCTCCTTTTACACCTCTCAATCTTATCCCTCCATTTCATATAGTGTCTTCTATATAAGGAGATGTTTCCTTCATTATCAAACCCTAATCAAACATCCTAATCAATCATCTTAAGGACTTGACTACACTACGATCCTACTTGCAACCACATTCCGTTCTTTGTTGAGCTCTTATGCACATAAAATCTGAGAGCAAATATATCAAGCAAGATCAATGGAGATAGGAAGAATGGAGATCCAAACCCTATTGGACATGTGATGGTATAATCTTTGTGATTTCATTTGATTTGCATTGTCTTAGGTAATCTTCATATGTTATGGTGGATCTTTGTTGTTGTTAGGCTAGGGTTTTGTGGTTGAATTCATTTAGCCTTTCAATATCGTTATTATTGTTATCCATTTTCACCATATACAGGTATATAGGAACAAGATGAATGAAGAGGGAAAGTTGATAAGGAACGAAGCCAGATGAGTATGCAAGAGATATGTTCAAGTTGAAGGGATATATTTTGAAGAAATTTTTGCACCAGTTGCAAGGCTTGAAACAATCAAAATGTTTTTAGCATTTTCAGCATACAAGGGTTATAAGGTATACCAAATGGATGTCAAATCTGCCTTCTTAAATGGAAAATATTGAAGAAGAGGTGTACATAGAACAACTTTAAGGGTTTCATCTGCATGAAGATGAGAAATTTGTTTCCAGGTTGAGAAAAGCACTATATGGGTTAAAACAGGCACCAAGGGCATGGTATTCTAGGTTGGAGAAATACTTACATCGGTAAGGATTCAAAAAGGGGAGTGTTGATAGCAACTTATACATTAAAACAAAAGGTAATTATATGATCATAGTTGTGGTGTATGTAGATGACATTACATTTGGAGGTAATAAGGATGTCCTAAGCAAGGAGTTTGTAGATCAGATGTAGTATGAGTTTGAAATGTCTTTGCTTGGTGAGTTGTAATACTTTCTTGGTTTGCAAATTTCTCAGTTAGATAAAGGTATATTTATATCACAAACCAAGTATGCCAAAGATATGTTGAAGAAGTTTCAGATGGAGGACAGCGAACCGGTTAGTACCCCCATGGTAACAGGATGCAAATTAACTAAAGATGATGAGTCACCTAATGTAGATTAGACCTTTTATAGATCATTGACTAGAAGTCTATTGTACCTAACTATCTCAAGACCAAATATAGTTCAAGCAATGTCCGTGGTTACAAGATTCAAAGAAGCTCCTAAGAAATCACATGTCAATGTAGTGAGGACAATATTCAAGTATCTGCAGGGAACACTCAATTTTGTCTTATGGTATCCAAAGAAAGGAGATTTCATTTTACAAGCCTATACTGATGTTGATTGGGTAGGCTATGTGGATAAAAGGAATAGCACTAGTGGAGGAGCCTTCTTCCTTCGAGACGAGTTAGTATCATGGCACAACAAGAAGCAATAATCCTTATCCACTATTGAAGCTGAATATATAGCAGTTGCAACTTGTTGCACACAAGTATTATGGATGAAGCAGACACTTAAGGACATTCAAGTAGAATTTTCAAACCCCATCCCTATCAAGTGTGAAAATTAAAGTGCTATAAATATATCAAATAACCATGTAATGCATTCTAGGACAAAGCACATTGCCATCAAGTTTCACTTTCTAAAGGAAAAGGTTGCAGAGAAAGAGGTAAAAGTTTAATATGTGTGCACCGGTGAACAAGTAGCTGATATCTTCACCAAGCCACTGCCACAAGTCAACTTTGAATATCTGAGACAAAAATTGGGTGTTGTCCCACCCTCTTTTAGCACTTAAGCATTTTTATGGTCTGTGGTTCAGGGGGAGCAGCCATTGAACCTCATGCTCAATCTCAGGGGGAGATAAGAATTTTTTATAAGCAGTATGGGAACTATTTTTTATATTGTAATAATAATTAATCTAACATACATGTAGCACAGGTGCACACAATCATATTGGTGCATTATTCATAGGGGGAGACTAATGAATTAGTTCTACTTAGGCATAGCAAATGAATCAAAGGGGGAGAAGAACATGTCTGAGTTTGTTGTTTGCCATGACCCTTTGCCATTGTTGTCAAAGGGGGAGAGTGATGTTTTGTGTTGACATCAATGCCAAAGGGGGAGATTGTTGGCAATGAATTTTTCACTGATGTCAACATGTGTGTGTAGGGCTGAGTTAATGACGTTGTAGAAGAGATATATGTGTTTCCATTGATATCAACAAGGCGATGTTGTGGGTTTCAGATTAGATGATGTAGGAGAATGAGTGCACCAGAAGAAGATGAAGATGAAGATGCAGCAATGATGATTATCCCAAGGTAAAGTTCAGATTGGCTAAAATGGTGTTACATTAGGTTATTAGAGAAAGTACAGTTGCAGGTGTGTATAGCACACCATGATAGTCACACAAGGAGATATAGAAGGAAAGTATGGAGTATGTGAAAATGGATGCTTACAACTCCATCTTGCCCTTTGGGCTTACTGCACAAGCATCTGCACCCTCAAAGGAGCCACCCTGTACTCCATAGTATTTGGTTCTAAAGTTGTTCTCCCCCTTGAGATTAAGATTCCCTCACTTTGAGTGTCCCTACAAGACATTCTCCCTGAGGAAGAATATAAAGTTTCCAGATTGCAAGAGCTTGAACTGTTGGATGAAAGGCGCCTCAAGGCCTTGAATCATCTTTGGGTTTATCAAAATTGCCTACGGCTAAGATATAATAAAAGGGTTTGAACCCATGAGGTTGACATCGGTGACCTTGCGCTTATGAAAAATCAAAGAAATCTATAGGATTGTGAGAAGAAGGGCAAGTTTGAGTCTAATTGGTTTGGACCTTATGTGGTCATATTAAAATATGGATCAGGTGCCTACCAATTGGCTACTCATGAAGGAGATCCTTTGGATGAGCCTATGAACATCATGCACCTAAAAAGATTCTATGCCTAGTCCTCAAAGGATCCCAGTATTCAAAATTCAGAAAAAGAACAAAAAAATCATAAAAAATACAAAAAATGAAAAAGGCTAAAATGTAAAGAAAAATCAATTTGTCCATCAGTGAAAACCTCTTTGTGGCACTATGGAAAAGTACCTTGGTGAAAACATGGTTTCAGACGTCAAGGTAAATAAGCTAGATCCATCATCTCGCAAGACAAATTGGCTTTCTAGGGCTGAGACTTAAAGAATTTACATCTCCCATTTGCAGTTTTGTCATTTTATAGTGTTTGCAAGCAAATTCCACTTCTTGGCCTCGTTCCCCCCACCACTCATCCAGCTTCCATATTTCATTAGTGAAGTCGAGAATTAATTCGCCATATTCCAGGATCCATATTCCATTAGTGATATTAGGGTTTATTTTCCCCCAATCCACTTCTGCATCCATACGTCCCTAATGGGCATCTATGCATGGTGCTCCCATTTTGGTAACTCACCTCTTCTCCCCCCCCCCATCTCACCTCCCCACGAGATGATGAGTCTTATTTTCCTAATTGTGAATAATGATCATCCCATTGCACTGAGCTTTCTCCTGATACTTGATATTTTATCCCAACAAACTAAGCTTCTTCTTGACTTGCGCATCATCCAAACACTCATCCACATGAGCCTAACCAAGTCCAATCAATTAGTCCTATATCTGCATCTACCTGCACATCCCATCTACTCTATTGCCTAAACAGTTTCGTCGGTTACCTTTGCCCATTGGGATGCATCCTTCCCATGTCCAGCATCACCATCCTAAGTCCTAATCTTTCTCTTGGCAAGAGATGTTAGTTGGCCATGTGCATGACATTTGTGTGGTTTGAACTTTTTGTTTTGATTTGCATCCTTTTTGTCCTACGCCTACTCCCATCTATGGATGCCAGGATCATTCCATATCTTGGTATGTTTTGGATTGGTGTATACTAGGGAAAGCTTCTATGGTATGGTGTGTTTGAGGGTCTCTCTTGTGTGAACTTGCAGTCTCATATCTACATCATCATGATGTTTACATGATTGCATGCAAGGGTTACCTAATGTCTGAGAGTCTACTCCACGCCTTGGATCCTCACAACATCTTGATTCCTATAATCAGTGATGTAGATTATCCTTGGCAATATCAAAACTAGGTTTTCTTTCCACACATACACAACAACAAATTTCCCTCCACTCCATTCACTTCATTTTGCATTCCATCCCATCACTCCTTTTCATTTTCAAGACCTCAATTTATTCACTTCTACCTATTCTTCTATCTAGTCCTATATCATTGTATTATGGTCGGCACATTACAAAAGCTATATCATTACCATGTAGTTGCATTTTTCATATAGTTGCATATTTCATTACCTATGCATTTATCTAGTTGCATATTCATCATCGATTCATTTTTGTCATCATTATTACATTTTTGTTATTTCACTCCCATTATCATTTTCATTTAATTCCATATTTGCACGTTTTTATCATCATCATTTATCATAAAAAAAATATTCATTTCCATTGTTATTATACCATTATTGCATTTGCATTACCATTTAGGAGTATTTTGTAATTGCATTCATTCACAATTTAATAAATTGTATTCATTATAAATCCATTTTTTTCATTACATTGCGTCTTTCATTTCAAGTCCATTCATAACATTTTCTAGTTGCATACATAAAAGCATTCACTACATATTGCATTCATTTCATTTTTAACATACACATTTGGGATATTTCATATTGCATTCCATCCATTAAATCATATGTACAAATAAAAAAGAGAGCAAACCATGAGCATATCGTCAGCATTATTTCCACATGAATATAATAAAGATACGATATAAAAAACATGAGTGGAAATAAAGGTATTTACATTAATAGGACATCCATGTGCATTGCATCCATATATAATAATCACCACATCATCAACATACATCATAAGATAAATTAAATCATGGCATGACAGATAAAAATCGCATATAGGCATACATCGCATACACACATCCTACACCCACAAGCATGTTAGAACATCATATAACATACATATGCGTACATATCATGTCCATCCATCTAGCATCACAAATAAGTCAGATCACATGCATCATCATATCATTAAATCACAATCATCATCGCACATATAAATGAATAATAAAGTCCATGTACAGTCCATAATAAATACACATGCATCTTGACACCAAAAACTGCATCCCACCTCATATATATCAAAAAATTCAATGTGTCTAGCCATAGTACAATGATATAAGCCCTAAAGCATCAAAAATATGTCACATATACATCAGTAAGCACTAGCATGTGCTCTCCCTATCTCCTATACCTCGGGAAGGCCATGTTGTTGGTGGTCGAGGAGCTCTCATGCCAACAAACTCTCTGGATGTCTAAGTTTGTGTCCACCTCGACTGTGTGTGCTCTACATAGGAGGGAGCCCACTAATTTTGAGACACTACTCGCTCATTTAGGCTCCTGTAATATTGAACCTCTCACAGGGATTTATATGATGCTCTGTGTGCATCCACGGTCTCTATGAATAATGACATTTGTTGGCCTAGATCCAGTGCTCACCTAGCCATATCACACTCTCCCCGCAGTCTAACTGCCTCAACCTCTGACCTGCTTAGTCTGGCCTAAAGGTTCTCGAGCTCATCTTCCATGCATATCATCTCCTCTCGAAGTTTCCCTATCGCCCCTCCACTCCTGGCCTCCTCCAACATCCTCTCAATCTCATCTGACTGCACCTGTAGATTGTCCCTCTCATAGACAATGGTCTATAGATCCTCCCTCAAGGCATCCCCCACCCTCCTCAACCGGTCCACCTTCTCTTCCAGGCTATCTTCTCGAGCCCTCTCCTGCTCTACCCTCTCCCTCTTCGAGGCTAGTTGCTCCTCTAAGCTCTGAGCCCTCGCTCTCTCGGTATCCAGCACCAAAATGGCTTGATCATACTTGGCCTACGGTACCTAACCCTTCTCTACCTCTCTCCCTCTTGTAGAATCTCATCCCTCCTATCATCCCTCTTCAACCAGTATGTCCATCGTCTTGGGCCCATCTCTTGTGCCTTGATCCTGAGGCGGTGCCCCAATCTTCCTTTCCGACACCTGCAACTATAAAGGCACCTCTACTCGAGGTATTTGATGTCCCCTACCCCTCCTCCTCGACACCTATCTATGTTCCCTAGCTCCCCCTCCCTATCTTTGTCCTCACCCACCTCCAATATCCTCCCCATCTCCTGGTGCATCCCCCTCATTATCGATAACCTCATCTGCTAATGGTGTGATCTCATCTGGCTCCAAGACTCCAAGAATGCTAAGTTGGACTAGTCTATGGGCCTCCCACCAGCATATGTACGATCTTGTACACCCAGGATCCTCTCCTTCCTGTAGCCTCTCATCCCAGGGAATCATCTATGTCCTTGTCCAGCTAAGTCGAACCTAAAGTGGCCCCATCGCCTATCCCCATGTTGATGTCTCTCTCGTGATCTGAGGATGAGTACGCTCATGTTCAACAATGTCTCGTACCATGCCAAACTATCATATCACTCGATGGGGAAGGTACAGATCAATGACATGGATAGTGCACCCAAAGAGCTAACACTCACTCTAAACAAACACTAGCTGCCAATCCCCCCACCACCTCTCACTATCCAGATATGGTTTCCATGTGAAGACCATCAACTCATCTAGTACCCTCCTCCAAAACCACACTACGTCGAGCCAAGTATAATGTAGCAAGCCTTTGTATTGGTCAATGTATGCAAATCGTCAGCGTCGATCCTAAACTCCAATAGGTCAGGTAACTACAATATGCTCCCAAGCCCATATGTGGAGCAAGGTGACACCTGTCTCAAGGTTCCTATAACCCCGGTAGACACACATATGCATGTCATGATACTATTGGCCAAGTATAGCACCCCCCCATGCATACTTTACACAGTCCTCCAACATATAGTAAACACATTGGCCCCATCTGATCGAGAATCCATGGCCGCTCAGGTCAGGCATCATCTGCCCACTAATCAACCTACAAACAAACAAAACCAAGAAGAGAATATGTCGTATCTGCATAGCCTCTCCACGGTGCATCCTATTCCAATCCATAGGTAGGTGATCGTACTTGCAAATTCTATGAAGGTAATGACCCTCGTGGTCCAATCAATACTCTGGGATGACTCCTCTGACAGGAACCTTCAATATCCGCCAGACATCAAGCAATGTGATGTTGGCCTCACCTGTAGGCAAGTGAAAGGTGCATATCTTGCTAGCCCATCACTCCACAAGTGTTGTCATCATCGTTGTGTGTGCCTGAATCCGTGGCCATCTGCCCATGAACCCCAATCCTACTGCATTAAGTATCTCTCACTCGTCACTCCTCAACTGCCTGAACAACCTCATCGTTGGCAGCCAGTACTTCTGAGATGTAATTGAATCAAGGTTTGCCTACATCTAGCAGAATCACCTCATTAGCCTTCTTATTCTAGCATATCTTGAAGCCTATTCTATCCCTGGGGCATCCCTATTATCCCCTAACCCCTTTTCCCATTTTCTTCTATCCCTCTTTTTTCCTTTTTTGCCTTTTTAGCAAAGATGACGTTTCTCCATTGCAGAGATGTTGAAACTGTGGCACAGACATCGATCCACAGTTACCCTTAGTTTTTTCCCTTCACCCACAGATCAGCGTCTGCACAACTGACATTTGTCTACATGGGCGAGGATCGGCCTTCTTTAGCTAGTTTGGCACCTATGTAGATGTTGACCGCCTATGCAGGTGTCAATCCCCCACATGGAGACGCCAAACAGGCGATCGACATCTTCACCCCGACCAAGTTTTCTCCCCATTAATACCCCTAATTAATACCTTACCTACAAAATCAAAAAATTGGGATGGAGTACATATTGGTGGGCCATACTCGACCAATTGTTGGAAGCGTCGAACCCTCTGCGCAATGCTCATGGTGCGGGATACATGCCATGTCTCTTTCTCTACTTTTCTCTATCTCAATTTCCAAGGTGTATGTGTGACAATGACCCCTCCTTAGGCCCCGCATGGCCTATATAAGGGCCCCCTTTTGCCCTTTTTCTCCCCCTTCAACGTTTTTCTTCCCATTCCCCTCCAAATCCCTCTCCTCCTCCCATTTTCTCCTCTCTTTCATCCACCCACTATTTTTCTTCTTTTTGAGAATTCTCCCAAAAAAATTTAAAATTTTTCGATTAAATTCTCGAGGTGGCATATACCACCCGTGTCTTCACATTGTGGCATCTTTTTCTGTCTTTTACCCACCACCAATTTTGTCGCTACGTAAAAGAGGGGCAAAATGTAGACATCTAAAATTAATTAAATTAAATATTTAATTAATTTATCCTTTCTACATAATTAATTTATTTAATTATGTTATTCATATTCTTGTTAGAGTTAATTAAATTTAATTTAATTAATCCTGTCACTATAGTCTAATAATTAATTTATCAAATAAATTAATTATTCCTCACAATTAATTATTCTAAGTCCCCTTTTAGTTAATTAATTTTAATTAATTAACTTAAGTCAAGTGGTTCCTACAAATCACTTCTTCTAATTTCCGCTTAAACTAATTAATCCTTCTAGAAGCCTGATTATCATTATTCTTCAATTTTTAATTCCTCCACTCATTCTCTCTCCTTTATTCAAATCCTCCTAACTTTCGCACTTGCACTCTAATTCTTCATTAATCCACTTAATCCCTCTTGATAATCATTTTTCACATTCCTAATCTTGATGATTAGAGCAAAGTCAACCATTGGCTATAAATGGCTTTCCCCTCTCACCTTCCAAACCTTAAATGCACCAACTTTGATCATTTCAAGGATTTCAAATTCTCCCACTTTCCAATACTCCCTCACTCCCCAAGGAATTTTTAATTCCTTTTCTCTTTTCATTCCCCCATGCAACCCATTACTTGAGAATTTTTAATTATCTTTTCCTCCCCCAATGAATTTTCAATTCCTTTGTATCCTCCCAATGTACTTGGGGATCTCTTCCCCATGCACCTTGTGGAGTGTGGAGACAAGAAATGTCTTTATGGAAAATCTCTTAGTCTCCACACCTTGTCCTCTCAATCCTTCCATCATTTTCCTTCAATCCTAACCCTTCATTTCAAAACAAACTTGGCCCTCCATTCCTCCTTCTTCAAATCTATAAATTGGGGTCTCCTCCCCTTCATTTGCATCCATCTTTTGCGCAACTTCATGCTATCAATTCGAGCTTAGAAACATCTCCATAGCATCACCACTATAGTCAAGTTAGCCTCCCATATTTAGCCATTTTAGTGCTCATCCATCCAATCACTTATCTAGTCATTGTTGTTGTGTGTGGAGAGAAATCCACAATCCATCTCGGAGCCTATCCAATCAAGTGGAGATAGGGCGCATTTCCACTTCACCGAAGGCTCAATCTGAGAGAGGAGAAGAAGGTGTAAGAGCTAATTTACATTTGTTTTATAATTTTATATGTTTTTATGATTGATATATGCATTTGATTTCTCGAACCATTTTCTCGTCTCCAAATTCATTTAGAAAGGAAAACCAGAGAGGCCTATATGATCCTAAAATTGGATATCCTAAAAGCATATAACTTGGTTGAAAGATAATGCTTAATCGAAGTGCTTGAGAAGTTTGGTTTTGAGGACAATTGGATCAAGTGGGTTAGAAGTTGTATCTCTCCCAAATTTTTTGTCTTAGTGAATGTTGCAGCCCATAGTTTCTTCTCTTCTTCTAGGGGCATTAGATAGGGAGACCCTCTTTCCCCTTTCCCTTTCATCATCATGGTCGAGGCACTTGGCAGATGTATTGGAAAACTCAAAAGAGATGGTAGTTGGCATGGGGTGACTGTGGCCAATGAGATTGAGCTTATGACTCATCAACAGTTTGCAAATGACATGATTCTATTTGGAGAATCAAGTCAGAGGGAAGCTAGATCAATCAAGACATTTTGGATGAGTATTATGTGGCCACAGGGCAAAGCATAAATTGGAGGAAATCGGAAGTGTTTTTCCTCAATATTTACTCAACCCAAATTGCAATAAGATTTGTCAAGAATTTTAAACTTGAGAGTAGCTAACTTTCTAGGTCGCTTTCAGGGAAAGCCTCTTTTTGCAGGAATGAAAAAGATATGTTATTGGGAATGCCTTTTTTTGCCGGAATGAATAAAATAAGTTATTAGGAGAATTAGATCAGCAATTGCAAAAATAAAATGGAGTCTTGGAAAGGTAAATGGATTTCCTCTGCGGGAAGATTACTCATGATAAAAGCTATCCTATCTGTCATCCATGTTTATTCAGTGGCATGTCTCAAATTTCTAAAATCTCTAGAAGAAAATCTTATTCAAATTATGAGGAAATTATTTTGGAGTTACTCGGGTGAACAGAACAAATTCCCCTTGGTTTCTTGGGATAAGATTTGTCTCCCTAAGGAGGCGGGTGGAACGGGTATCTGACAATTGGTCATCATGAATCTTGCCATGGGAGCTAAGTTGGTTTGAAAATTTTGCACAGAAGGGGAGCAAAGATGTGTTAGAATTCTCATAAACAACTACTTGGATTCAAATGAGCCTAATCAGATCCTTACAACTCTGGATCCCCCGAGGAGCTTGGCCATATGGATCTATGTGATGGAATGTAGAGATATCATCACAAAGCATGTCACCTAGGAAATTAGAAGTGGACATAATGCTTCTTTCTAGAATGATTCTTGGGAGGGTGGGGAGATTATTTGACATAACCCTAATCTTAGAGATATAAAGGAGGAAACAACATGCTTGTGGGGATAAAAGGTTTACAATTATGGCAATAAGATGATGTAGAATGGTGTGATTTCATGGGAGTGGCAGCCTTTACAAGAGCTCAATGTCCAGCAAAATTAGAAGGATCATCTCATGGCTAATCTAAAGGAATGAACGATCATCCCCTTTGACTAGGAGGACATCATAAGATGGTGTGGATAAAAAACAAGAACATATAAGGTAAAATTTGGGTATAGAGTAAAGGAAGTTGTGATTGCTAAAATAGATTGACGTACTAAACTTATTTGGAACAAACATTGTCTGTCGAAAGCTGGTGTATTTTCTTGGTTGGCAATTCAAAAAAAGATTCTCACAGGTGACAAATTGACGAAAATTGGAATTTAGGGCCTGGGTAGATGTTTGTTATGCAAGAGAAATTCGAAACCGGTTGATCATATCCTCTTGGGATGTCAATATACAACTAAATGTTGGTAGTATTTCATGAGAAGACTAAATTGATGAAGTCCCCTTCCTCAGGGAATCGATGAATTATGAAAAATGTGGCCCCAAAAGAGTGGAAAGTCGGTGTTTGGAGACATATGGTTAATCCTCCCATCAACAGTGATATGGGAAGTTTGGAAAGAGCACAATTGAAGGATTTTTCAGGACAAGGAGATGGACCCACAGCGGTTATGCCAAAAAATTGAGACAAGTCACAAAACTGGTAAATGAAGCGGTCAAGACCAAGACTCTTAAAGAAAAATATGCTCATGAATTAGGATGATTGGATGAAGAAGGCATCTGTAGGCCTAAATATTCTAACTATATTTGGGATTGGTAGCAGGGATATGAAAGATAGACATAGAACTTAAACAATATGGTGTGCAGCAGAGCTAGGTTGGATAAAAATAAATTTTGATGGTCCGTCTATTGGCAATCTGAGTCCAATTGGAATTGTCCAAGTGGAATTGGGTGTGTGACAAGAGATGAGGAGTGAATCCTGAAAGAGAGATCGGGCTATTTAGGTCAAACGTCGAATAACATTGCAAAATTACGTGTGGCCATGAGAGGCTTACAACTGAGAGTTGAGTCAAAAGCGAAGTGAATCCATTTAAAAGGGGACTATTTAATCACTATCAATGCCATTCGAAATAATGATACTCCAAACTAGGTGCTAATTCAATGGCTCCGACCAACTAAAAGAGTGTTGGATAGTCTAGAGGAATTTAAAATAAGCCACATTTATAATGAAGGGAATGATCTGGCAGACAGATTGGCAAAGGAAGCAGTGATGAGTGGGTAGAATCAATAAGGGGGATGTGTTGGGTAGATTTGACTGATGTGAAATATGGTCAAAAGGATGAAGTGACATGGCAAAAATAGGACGGAAGGCATGGAAACGTAACTTATGAAGGACAATTCCCCATTATGGGAAATTAAGATTCTGTGGGAATAGACTTTCAAATCTATTAATGATGACCTGTTATACATGATGCACAATTGCCAAGTGGAGATATTTTTTGATGGAAGAAGTGTGGCAACCTTTGAGGAGGACAGATGTTTTAATGTGGGCAGTCAAATCACACTTTGATATAAGTAAACCGCACAAAGGCAATTGGTTGGCTTAAGAGGTGATTTTATTACTAAAGATCTAGAGGACGATTGTGACATATTATCGTCATTGTCATTTTGGGTGGTATCATAACTACAATTGGCGGGCGGCTATATAAATGCATGAGTTGGTAGATCATCAATGTAGTTTGCTTTGTAACCTACTCCATTTTCATACTATTTGAGAAGATTAGTGGCAAAGAAGCATGGATATGCCTATACATTTGGAGGCAATAAAATGTCAGATGTCCTTTGTAGAGAGCTGACGGACAAGCATATGCTTTCTGTCATGGTGATAAGGCATCCCTTGGTTTTGCATGCCACTAAAAAGGTGCTTGGGGAGGATATTTTGCAGGCCTATCACCAATATAGGGTTAATTCAAATATCCCTGCAATGTTTTTGGAAATGCTAGTGTATATGGGGGTGAGCAAGGCCAGAGCTAAGAAATTTTGCCAAATAGTTTTTTGGCATGCCTTTCTCGGGGAGATTGATGCAATCTTGGACAATGTGGATGGCAATCTCCGCATTCCATTGCCGCAAAACTACTAGATGTCACACAGCAGGGGTGTGGAGGTGAAGAAGTATGTGATAGTTCAAACCCTGGATCGCGGTTACTGGAGGCCAATTGTGTTGATAAGTGATGCTGCTCTAGCATGCAGCTCCATGCAACTCTAGTTTGGACATGAAGCTATCCATTCATCACCATGCATAAGCTATTTTTAGTTAATATTTTTTTTGTGTTTATTCATGCAAATAAAGCATGTACTCCAGCATGCATGAATCCTTAGGACTATTTTTAGTTTTGCTTTTTGCATGAGTTTGTTTTTAGTAAATAAAGCATGTTGTGCATGCACTTATTGTATTCTTAATTTAGGGAGTAGTTTGCTTTTTTTAGTTTGAGAGCCTTAGTAGCTTTCCATGCAAAGCTAGGAATATATTTAGAACTGCAGTTATTAATTATTCTTCTAGACTGCAAATTCTTTATATATATAGCCTCTATGTAATTTTTTAATTAAGCTTCAATAAAGATATTGGTGTTTTCTTCTTTTTGTTGTTATTGTTTGCTAATCAGTTGGTTCAGAGAGGATAGGTCGGGTTCAAAATTCTACAAGTGGTATCAGAGCAGGTAAAATTGTTTTGGGTTAAAGTTTTATTGTTGGAATTTCGCCAAAGTTAATCATGTCGAATTCTAACCATATGCCCGTTCCAGAATTTGATGGGAATGATTATGATTATTGGTGCATTAAGATGCTGACCTTTTTGATTGGAAAAGATTTGTGGGAGATTATTGAATCAGGTTATGAAGAGCCAACTGATTGGAATGCCCTTACAGCCAATGAAAGAACAGCAAGAAAGGAAGCAAGGAAAAAGAATGCTCAAGCTTTGTTTCACATTCAGATAGCTCTTGATAAGAGCTTATTTCCAAGAATATCAGGAGCAACAACTGCCAAAGATGCCTGGAAGACTCTACAAGAAGCTTACCAGGGTAGTGATCAAGTTAAAGTGGTCAAGCTTCAGACATTGAAGCGAGAGTTTGAGAATTTGAAGATGCAAGAAGCTGAAAGTATAAGTGATTATTGTGTCAGAGTCAAAGATGTAGTCAATAAAATGGCTACACTTGGAGAAATTGTAAGCAATGAAGTTTTGATTAAAAAGGTGTTGAGATCTTTGACACCCAGATGGAATCATGTAGCAATAATCATAGAAGAAAGCAAGGATTTGACAAAACTACAGTTTGATCAACTGGTTGGATCCCTGATGTCTCATGAAGAAACATTGAAAGATTCTTTTGAAGGTGTAGAGAAAGCGTTTTCCTCTAAATTGCTAATCACAAAAGATGTAGATACAAGCAGCAGTAGTGCCAAAATCAATCAAGGCCAAGGTAAAGGGCAAAGCCAAAATTCTTCAAGAGGTAGAGGAAGAGGTGGCTCAAGAGGAAGTGGTGGTTTCAGAGGAAGAGGTAGAGGCAAATTTGATAAGAGAAATGTTCAATGTTACCATTGTAACAGGTATGGCCACTTTGAAAGAGAATGCAGATTGAAAGAAGGTAAAAGTGCTAACTATGCTCAAGAAAGTAGTGACAATCCTCCTGATCACTTATTTTTATCTTATGCCAAGGGTGAAAATACTAGTAAAGATGTTTGGTACCTAGATTCTGGATGCTCTAACCATATGACAGGGAATGAGAAGTTGTTCTCAACAAAGGATGGAAGTCTCAAATCCAAGATCCAGCTTGGTGATGATAAATCATTGGAGGTTGCTGCCAAAGGAGCTATGGAGGTCCAAACAAAAGAAGGTATAAAGAGTATTCATGATATTTATTATACTCCACAATTGAAGCACAATTTGTTAAGTGTTGGGCAGCTATGTGAGAAAAATTATAAAGTAGTCTTTGAGAATAAGACTTGTACTATCTATGATAAGAATAAGGATAATAGGGTGATCACTGTTGTTCCTATGACAAGAAATAGGATGTTCCCCTTGAGGTTTGGTGAACATAACAACAGTTTGGCAAATATGGCTTATGAGGATTCAAGTTGGTTATGGCATCTCAGGTATGGGCATTTAAATTTTCATAGTTTGAAGTTTCTAACCTCACATGCATTAGTTTCTGGTTTGCCCAAGGTTGAGGAACACAAGGAGGTTTGTGAAGGTTGTGCTAAAGGAAAGCATGGAAGAGAAAAGTTTCCAAAGGGAAATGCATGGAGGGCTCATCACCCACTTCAGCTTGTTCATTCAGATATATGTGGTCCTATGCAGACTAAGAGTTTGGGTAAGTCATCATATTTCATCACTTTTATTGATGATTACTCACGAAGTTGTTGGGTATATTTTTTGAAGGCCAAAGATGAAGCCTTGGATACATTCAAGAAGTTTAAGGCCCTTGTGGAAAATGAGAAAGGGTGTAAGATCAAATGTTTAAGGACTGATCGTGGAGGAGAGTTTTGCTCAAAGGCTTTCCAAAGTTATTGTGATTTTAATGGCATCAAGAGGCAACTTACTATTGCATACACACCTCAACAAAATGGAGTAGCTGAAAGGAAGAATCGTACTATGGTTGAAATGGCAAGGTGCATGTTACAAACCAAGGGATTGAGCAATTCTTATTGGGGAGATGGAGTTGCTACAGCGGTGTACATCCTCAACCGTAGCCCCACCAGTACACTAGAAAAGATGACTCCTTATGAAGCTTGGTATGGTAAAAGGCCTAATGTTAATCATTTCAAAGTTTTTGGTTGTTTGGCTTATGTGCATGTACCGGATCAGAATAGACAGAAGTTAGATGCAAAGAGTGAGTCATGTATTTTTATTGGGTATAGTGAGAAAAGCAAGGCTTATAGATTGTATAATCCCCTCACTAACAAGCTTATTGTCTCAAGAGATGTGATTTTTGATGAAGGGGGAGTTTATGGTCATAAAAAAGGCCATGTTGAGAAGCCAAAATCTATTTTGAATGATGATATAATTGCTGATATTGATCATGAGCAGCCATCTAATGTTTCTATATCCAGTGGTTTAACTCCACCAAGCAATCCTTCATTAAGTACTTTAGTACCAAGTTCAAGTCCAACTTCTTCTCCAAGTTCTACAAGGAAAGTAAGGAGATTGAGTGATATCTACCAAAAGAGTGGAAATCAAGTACATGAAGAAAACCCAGTAGGTGAAACAGTGAATTTTGCTTTATTAGCCAAGGCTGATTTTGAACCATCATGTTTTGAAGATGCATGTACTAATGAGGTTTGGGTGAAAGCCATGGAAGAAGAGATGGATTCCATTCACAAGAATGATACTTGGGAGTTAACAGAACTTCCACATGACAAAAAAAGGATTGGCACCAAATGGGTCTACAAGACCAAATTTAACAGTGATGGGAGTGTTGAAAGACACAAAGCGAGATTAGTTGCTAAAGGCTTCACACAGAAATATAGAATTGACTATGAAGAGACATTTGCACCAGTAGCAAGACAAGAGACCATACGAATGTTGATTTCATTAGCAACTCAGAAGAAGTGGAGCATACATCATATGGATGTGAAAAGTGCCTTCTTGAATGGGTACTTAGAAGAGGAAGTATATGTGGAGCAGCCACAAGGTTTTGAAGTGGAAGGAAAAGATAATTATGTCTACAAGTTGAAGAAGGCTTTGTATGGCCTCAAGCAAGCACCAAGAGCGTGGTATGCTAGGATTGATGGATACTTTCAGGAGAATGGCTTCCAGAGAAGTAAGAGCGATCCTACCCTATACTACAAACAAGAAGGTACTAATATTCTCATCATAAGTTTGTATGTTGATGATCTTTTGTATATGGGTAGTAGTTCTAAGATGAAAGATGAATTCAAAGCTGCTATGATGAAAGAATTTGAGATGAAAGATCTTGGTCTAATGAAATATTTTCTAGGAATGGAGGTTTATCAAAGTAAGGATGAGATTTTCATTTGTCAAACAAAGTATGCACAGGATATGCTGAAGAAATTTAATATGACTGATTGTAACCCTGCCTCCACTCCAAGTGCTCATGGAGATTTATTATGTAGAGATGATGGTGCTGATTTAGTTGATGAGACAACTTACAGAAGTATTGTGGGGAGCTTGATGTTTCTAACCCACACGAGGCCAGATATTGCTTATTCAGTTTCACTTGTTTCAAGGTATATGACAAATCCATCTGAAATACATATGAAGGCAGCCAGGAGGATTTTGAGGTATGTGAAAGGGAATTCAAGTTTTGGTATTCATTACTACTCTTCTGAAAAGTTCCATCTTGTAGGCTTTAGTGATTCAGATTGGGGAGGTAGTATGGATGACTGTAAATCTACATCTGGAAATTGTTTTTCTTTTGGTTCTGGTTTGATTACCTGGAGCTCGAAAAAACAAAGTATTGTTGCCCTCTCATCTACAGAAGCAGAGTATGTTGCAATTACCTCAATAGGTACACAAGCCCTTTGGCTCAGAAAAGTTTTGGAAGAAATTGGAGAAAAACAAATTCAGCCTACAGTAATTTATTGTGACAATGTGAGTGCCATCAAGTTAGCTAAGAATCTAGTTCATCACAGCAGAACAAAGAATTTTGATTTGAAATATCACTTCATACGAGATTTGGTGCAAAAGAAGGATGTCGAATTGAAGCACATCAACACCCAGGATCAGCTAGCAGATATATTCACCAAAGCGGTTGCGAAAGCTTAGTTTATAGCACTACGAGATAAGATTGTCAGCCCTCTCAGCATCAAGGGGAAGTATGTTGATAAGTGATGCTGCTCTAGCATGCAGCTCCATGCAACTCCAGTTTGGACATGAAGCTATCCATTCATCACCATGCATAAGCTATTTTTAGTTAATAGTTTTTTTTTGTTTATTCATGCAAATAAAGCATGTACTCCAGCATGCATGAATCCTTAGGACTATTTTTAGTTTTGCTTTTTGCATGAGTTTGTTTTTAGTAAATAAAGCATGTTGTGCATGCACTTATTGTATTCTTAATTTAGGGAGTAGTTTGCTTTTTTTAGTTTGAGAGCCTTAGTAGCTTTCCATGCAAAGCGAGGAATATATTTAGAACTGCAGTTATTATTTATTCTTCTAGACTGCAAATTCTTTATATATACAGCCTCTATGTAATTTTTTGATTAAGCTTCAATAAAGATATTGGTGTTTTCTTCTTTTTGTTGTTATTGTTTGCTAATCAGTTGGTTCAGAGAGGATAGGTCAGGTTCAAAATTCTACAAATTGGGGGGAGAAAGACTGAAATATTGCATTTATTTTGCGCGTTGGTGGTATTATGCCTAGATTCGAATATGGATGGTTGAGGAGATATGTTGTGAACGATAATGGGGATGTGTCACCAGACAATGTGTGAAGTTTGGGCCAAGGTGAAGAATTGATGTCGAATGATTTCAAGGATGTGGAAGAAGTGGTGGCTTCTCCAGCCCACTTCATCTATGGCATGGAGTGTCTGGGGGTGGCGAGGGTGGTTTTGGCTTAAAGGATGTGAGAATTGGAGGACAAGGAAGCGGAGCACTCGGAGGATGAGTGATTGTCGTGCGTTTGTCGATCCTTTTTGAAGTAAATGTCATATGTATGTCTATGCCCAATTTTTTGCTCTATGGGCTATTCTACTTTCGGCGCACTCTAATAAATTATATGGAAGTGTAGGGTTTGTAGAGTCTGTAATATGCCCAATTTTGTAGAGCTTATGGGCTTTGTAGCTAGTTAGTAACAGTATATTATCATATCTTATTTGAAGGGGTATCAAAGCTGCTAGTTTCTCAGCTCAGCTTTCGTGGGTGTTGTCCCTTAGCAACTATTTAGCTATCCAAAAAAAAAAATCTAAATGATCTTTGTATAAAGCCTATTGAATCAACACTCGACCAAACTAAATAGCCTAATGATAAATTTACCTTAAAGCACTATAAAAAGAAATTACAATCCAATCCTTTATCATCATTTTTCTTATTTTATAAACTGAAAAAATATTCATTTACACAAGAAAGTCACTTGTATTCTTATTTAAATTGTTATAATCTTATCTCATCAAATCTTTTATAAAATTAAAAAAATAACTTTATGAAAAGCTTTCTCATCTAATCATTTATAATTAATTATTTTTACAAACAATTTAATAATGTTTAAATTATCACGCATGTCTTCTTGTTCTCTTAAACAAATAACCTTTCTAAAAAAAATTCAAACCTATCTTTGGCTCTTAATAAATTTCTTATTGTTTTTTACATTTTACTAATAATTTTGTAAATGACCTTCCTCAAAAACAATTTCCAAACGTCTTAGTTTTTTAAAGTACATTTCTATATGCCATAAGAAATTGTATTTGTTTCTAATCTATCTCACATGCCCATTCTATGAAATGAGAAGGCTTCCATCTTTTTCTTACTAATTTTCTTGTTATGATTTCGAAGGAAATTCAATTATTATATAAGAGAAATTCATCTTGATTGATTATTTTTTTCAAACTAATTTATAATAATTTATTGATCTCATATTAATCTCATTATTATATTTATATGTATATTTTATATTATTGTAATAAAAATATTATATTATTATACTATATATGATATTACATTATTAATATGATTTAACTTGGCTTTTATATTTTTATACTTAAAACAAAGTACACCAAATCAATGGAATCCTTATATATTCCAAAGTAATGATCATTATGAGGTTGAGCATTTAATTTCTAGATATGAAAAATGCTTTACCTACATTAGTAACTTTTACCACCAATATAATAGTATAAAAAATCATCCATTTAGCAAAGTAAATTTGAACATTAAGTGAATTGTTCCATAAATTCTAATATAAATGTTAACTTCCACTTTATTAGGAATTGTTATGACTCACACATAACTAGTGCCATAGTAGGTTAGGTTATTGTGTGGTTATGAAAACTGATTATTTTTTTCAAAGTAATTTTTAATAGATTTATAATAACTTATTCATCTTATAATATATCTATTCATATTTTGTAAAACAAAAGGTCTAACAAAAATAATCCCATCTTTCATTTTAATCATTTTTTGCACCAATAGCGGGGGGGTTCTTTCTGCGTTCAAGGGGCGATTGTGGCTGCTATTTTTCTGTCGCTATTGTGTGGGTTTTCAGTGGCGTGGTGGTGGAATTTGGATTTTGCATGTAAGGTTTTTGGACTGTGTTTGCCCAGTGGAAGGTGTTGATCAGGTGTGGTGGTGTGTAGCAGCTTGGTGAGGCTTTGTTTGATCGCAAGGTCATCCTGGGGATTGTTTTTGGCGGTGTGTCGCAGCTGTCTTTCTTGGACTGAGTGTGGCCTCGTTTGGGTGTGGGGCGGCGCTAATCAATGTTTGATGCTTTTGTACTTGGTATGTTGGGGTCGATCTGGAGGGGTTTTGTAACCCTTGCTTAGGTGTCCTCATATTTTCTTTCAACCCAGGGGTTTGCATGCTTGCTTAGGGTCTCTGTTTGTGCTCATGTTTCGAGGGGAACCATCTGGGATTAGCCCAATGATGGATTTTCGCTCGGTGTTTGGACTGAAGCCGTAGACACAAGGTGCGAAGGTTTTTAATAATAATTTGTTTGCGCCGGATCAAGAGATGTATGGTTATGGGTTGTCTGGAGGATCTAAGATTTTGAAGATCAATGGTTGACTAGAAAGATGTAAAGAGAGGTCGAAATTGATTATCCCCATGGAGATGCTAGCTGGCGATATTGAGTATTATTCTAAGCACTCCTTTTACTGCAAGTTTATAGGTTTGAGAATCTCGTTGCAATTCTTGGAATCCTAGGCTTGGAAGACCTAGATGTCGAAAGGAGAGATGGAGATTAGGCTCTTGGCAAATAATTACTTTATGGTTACTTTTGATAGCATGGCTAATCGGAATAGGATTTTTGAGGGTGGTCCTTATTTCTATAACCAAGTGGGTTTGTTTATGAAGTTTTGGCATGCGGGTTTCAATCCGACGGAAAGAGCTCCCGAATAGGGTTCCTGTTTGGGTTCAGCTGTTGTGGTTTCTGGTAGAATGTTGGCGAGAGGATGTTTTGCATCTAGTGGCTTCAATGCTTGGTAAACCTATTGGGTCTTCACAGCAGACACAGTTTAAGAAGGTCATGACCTTTGCCCGTATCTGTGTAGAAATTGATTTAAGCAAGTCATTGCTAGATTCTATGGGAGTGCGGGTTTGTCCACATGGGTGCAACAGTTAGACTATGAAATTTTACCCTTTTGTTGCAGACTTTGCCATGAATATGGACACTTGCAGCATCGGTGCCCCAAGGCTAAGCATGTGAAGCCCCGCCCTTCCCAACCTTCTCGCAATCCGCCTAGGGCGGATAAGTGGAAGGAACCTATTTCGGGTGATGGTATTGAAGAGGATGGATTTGTCCTTGTCAAAGCTCTCAATAGGAATCGGGGGCAAAAGCGGACCTTGAGGGAGAGATAGGATGAGGACACTTTTAATAGGTTTGAGGTGTTGGATGATCTTAATCAACAGGAAGTGAACCCAAGATTGATGTATTTGGATCAGGGAACTTTGGGTGCAGGAAAGGATGGGCCTCTTTTGGAAGCTATGCAGGGTGTTCGAGATGCAAATGTTGGACAGATGGATACAGAACAACAGCTGATGGTCCAAGTTGAACCGAATCCTGTTAATGGAGTTTTGAAGAATGGGGTAGGTGCTTCTCCTATGCCCCAAAAGGATGGTGTGGATGTTGGAAAGATTTCTTTGTCCTCTGCTCGCATGGGTATTCAGCAAAAGAAACCAAAGAAAGGGGTCGGTGAGAAGAACCCCAAGCCGAGTAGGAAAAAGGATATAGATAAGATTAAATCAACTAGGGAGACTTTGGTGGAGTCAGGGGTAGTCAAGACCTTGGATTCGCATTTCTCCTGTCCCCATAAATGATTGTTCTATCATGGAATGTAAGGGGTTTGAACAGTGGACCTCGACAAATAGTTGTTCGTGATTTGGTTAGGAACCAATCTCCAGATGTTCTTTTTCTTCAGGAGCCTAAATTATATGTGGAGAATATGCTGAGTATAGTACCTAAGTTGTGGAAGTATGGCAAGTGTCAGAGTATAGGTGCTCAAGGTGTGTCCAAAGGGGTGGCTTGCTTATGGAACCCTTGAAGGATTTGCCCTATCTGGTGGATTGTTTATAGATCTTCTATCTCCCTGGTGGCCTCATGCTTTGTGATAGGAGAGAGTATTCTCTTCTCTAATGTGTATGTTCCTGTTGAATATCAAGGTAAGCAGCTTTTATGGTCCCATCTTCGATTTGTTCGTAGCCTAGCCCCTTTTCCATCCATGGATTCTAGCTGGGGATTTCAATGCAATCATGGACTTGTCTGAGAAAAGAGGTTGAATTGCGAGGTTGGAGCCTTCTTCCTGGCTTCTCAAGGATAGCATTTCAGATTTAAATCTTATTGATGTTCAACCCAGTAATGGTAGTTTTACTTGGAATAATAGGAAGATTAGAGAGCATTGTGTTGTTGAGAGGTTGCACAGGTTCTTGGTTTCCAATTATTGGGTGGGAGAATTGTGGTCTACCTCCTCTGAAATTTTGGATTGGACGGGTTCGGATCACTAACCTATCAAGCTTAGTATCATCTTTGCTCAAGCACCTCGTTTTCCTTCCTTCAAGTTCCAGCTTATGTGGTTACGGGATTCTACTATTTATGACCATATGGTTGTATGGTGGAGGACTGGTAGGCTTGCCTGTGGTACAGCTATGTATACTTTTGCCAAGCTTCTTCAGTTTGTTAAATACCAACTTAAAAGGTGGAATCGGCGATGTTTTAGTAATATTTTTCATGCTAAGGTTGTTGCCCAAGAAGAGTTGAATAAGATTACGCAGGTGATTTGGGAGAATTGGGTTTCTAAGGATCTTTTGAGAGAGGAGGCTAGGACCTTGAAGATGGTGGAGGAATGTGAACTTCGAGAAGAGGTATATTGGAAGCAAAAGGCTCGATTTGATTGGCTACAAGGGGATAAAAACACTGCCTTTTTCTTTAATTATGTGAAGGTCGAGAGGCATGGTAACTCTATCTCAATTCTAGTTAATGACAGGGGAGATCGTCTTACCTCGTTTCAGGAAATTGTTGTTAAGGTATCACAGTATTTTGATGATCTATTTAAGGAGTATTTGCAAGGGGGTTCAGCTAAGGAAGCGTAGGTTCTTTCTTGTGTACCTTAGTTGGTTTCGAGAGAGGCGAATGATTATTTGGTAAGAGAGATTTCTCTAGAGGGGTTGGAGGGGATTCTGTTTCAGATTAAGAGAGATTTTTTGGCGGTCGTCCAAGAGTCCCAGAGGAACAAACAGAGGTTGTGAGCTTGAAATTCCACCTTCATTGCTCTCATTCCCAAGTGTGATGGAGCGAAGAGATTAACCCAGTTTCATCCTATCTCCCTTTGTAATATGGTTTATAAAATTATCTCGATGTTAATGGCTGAGAGGTTGAAGAAGTGGCTTGCAGTACTGATTTCAGAGGAGCGAAGTGGATTTGTTGCAGGATGGCAGATTCAGGATGTGGTTGTTATTGCTACGGAGACCATCCATTCCATGGTTAGATCCTACGAGAAGGCAATGTTCATCAAGTTGGATATGGCTAAGGCCTATGACAAGGTCGAGTGGTCCTTCTTGTAGAAGATCCTTGTTGCTTTTGGGTTTTGTGAGAAGTGGATCCAATGGGTTGTGAGTTGTGTTACATATGTGTCCTTCTTGGTGCTAATAAATGGAGATCATTCTGAGCTTTTTGGGGCTTCTAGGGGTTTACGCCAAGGGGATCCTCTTTCCCCATACCTATTTTTGCTTCTTGATGAAGGTCTTGGTCGTTTGTTGAAAAGAAATGTTGAGATGGGCATCATCCAGTGTTGGAGTTGGGGTGGAGATTTGCCTTCGCAGTCTCATTTGCAATTTGTTGATGATATTGCCCTGATGGGGATGGCTACTGTGAAGGAAGCTACTTGTTTTAGGAAGTTGTTGAACATTTACCTTGAGGCATCAGGGCAATTGATTAATGAGGATAAATCCTCCATCTTCTTCTTCAATACTCATGCTTCCATTCATAGAAGAATTGCTAATATCTTGAGGTTTCAGATTGGGGCTCTCCCTTTTACTTATTTGGGTATTCCGATTTATGTTGGCTACCTTCCTAAGGGCTCTCTAGCAAAATATTATTGATAAATTCTGGGCTAAAGTCAATCATTGGACTCATAGGTGGTTGTCTTTTGCTAGAAGGATCCAGCTCCTTAAGTCAGTTGTGTAGGCTCTTCCTACTTACAGGTATATGCTTCAGGTGGCTCTGGTGGGATTTCTCAAGGAGTTGGAATCTCTTGAGGTAGTTTTTGTGGGTGGGGTGCTAATCATCCTCCAAGTGGAGCTTAGTTTGGTGGGAAGATGTTTGCAGTCCTAAACAATTTGGAGGCCTAGGTCTCAAACAATCGTCTTTGTTTGGAGTGGTTGTGGTTGCTAAGCTTATCTCATAAGTATTTTTTGAGAGTTCCATCGGTTTGATCTCTGTAGGTTCCCTCTTGAGGGGAGAGGTTCGATGATTTGGAATACTCTTCAGAAGGGTGTGAAGCTCATCAAGGATGGTTTATTTTGGATTTGGAGACAGGGCTCAAAGGCTCTTTTTTGATCGGACTCTTGGGATGGTTTCCTTCTCCTTTCCTCTCAGTTTCCTCACTTGATTCCTTTGTGCCAGGGATTCCTTGCGGCTGGTTGGGTTAGGGTGAGTGACTTTAAGTCCTTCACTTCTTATGGTCAGCTGGAGAGGGCTTGTTGGAAGGACCCCATAGAGTGGCCGGCTATGGGAATGGAGGAAGAAAGTGTTGAGCTCCATTCGATTCTTTGCGGTAGGCGATGTAGTTCTCTTCTAGAAGAGGATATTCTTGCTTGGGCCCATAATCCTAAGGGGATATACTATGTGGCTTGTGGTTATCAAGTGCTAGTGGCTCAAAAGCTGGATAGGGTGGAGGTTCATTAGTGGATGAGAGTGTGGAATAAGTTATCATGGCCAAAATGTAATTGCTTTGTTTGGACTTTCGCATGGAATAGATGCTTGACCTGGGATAACATTCGTAAGCACGGTTTCCAGGGGCCTTCTGTTTGTGTCCTTTGTGCGAAAGAGGAGGAGGATTATCCGCACCTGTTTTTCAAATGCCCCTTTGTTGTGCAGCTTTGGCATTGGTGGTGGGAGGTTTGGAGGCAACCTTGTGTCCATGCTTCTTCTTTGGTGGAGTTCTGGGATAGTATGGGAAGACCACCCTCGGGGACTTCTTTTTTGCAGGATGTATGGTATGTTGGACCTACTTTTGTTTATGGCAGATTTGGCTGGAGCGGAATCACGGGATATTTCATGGTGTGAAATTGGTGGGTCAACAAGTGTGGTTGTGTATGTTAGGAATGATATAGGAGGCGATTGCAGCTAAGAGTGAAGTGTTTTTCCCTTAAGGCAAAGGTGATGTTGAGTTGGTTGATAGACTTGGACTTCAAGGGATATTTTCTTCTTCTGGTGGCTTCAAAAGAGGCAGATAGGGGAACAAGAGAGTGCAGCAGATGGGTAGGTGGCTTCCTCCTCCAACTGGTGTTTTTAAGATCAATACCGATGGATCCTCTAGAGATAATTCTAGGCTTGTCGGGATTGGTGTTGCCAGGGACTCAGGAGGTTCGGTGATATTTATTTTCTTTGTTCATGAGGGGGTGAAGATTTTAACCTCATGGAGGGTTTGGCGATTCTTTATGCTATAGAGAGGGCTTGTGCTTTGAGATGGCAAAGGGTTATTTGTGAAGTTGATTCACAGATCTTGATTGATATTAACTAGCAATTAGCTTTGGTGGTTTAGCGGGTTCTTCAAGTTAGTTCTAGGATGGGCTTCTGAGCATGATGATGATTGGAAGATCGAGGATTGGATCCAAGTTTCCCTTGAGTCACATCAGGATTTGGATTGGTTCCTTTAGGAGGATAGAAGGATTTTGGAAGATAGTTGATTGGGTTGTTGGGCTTGTTGTGTTTCTTCTTTTGGTTTTTGGGGCTTGGTCCATTGGTTTTGATTCTACTGATCTTTTCTCAATTTTAATAAACATTTTACCCCTTTTTCAAAAAAAAAAAAAATTGCACCAATAAAAAATTTATTATTTTTATTTTCAAAATGAGTAAAATAGAAATTAAAATAAATAATTAAATAATTTGTATAATGTTTTTTTTGAAATCAATCTCTTTTATTAATATTTTTTTAAATAATTTTCATATATATATATATAATAATTAAATTAAGATTATATTTTTTTTTAAATATATATTTTCACTTTAATATTTGTATGACATTATAATTATTAATATTCTTTTAATTGAAGTGAGTTATAATTAATATTACAAAAATATAATTAAAATAATATAATTTATAATAACAATAATTAAAAATTATATCAAATATTTCTATTACAATACAATAAAAACAAGCACTCGCCACTACACGACACCTATTATTAATAATATAGTCATTATTTTTAATGGTATGTTTTTATGCATCATTGAAAATGGCCATAATTGAATCATCATTATCATATTTCATTATCTTGTTCCAAAACAGAATGTTGTTAGAAATACAGATATTGTATTATAACTGTTTTGAAGAAATATTATGTTTAAGAATTTTTTTGCAACAGTTTTATTTGAGATTGATGCTCAATATTTACATGACTCTTACTTATAATACATTTCTCTTATGAAAGGTATCCACTAAATAAATAATATATTTCATTATCTTGTTCCAAAACAGAATGTTGTTAGAAATACAGATATCGTATTATAACTGTTTTGAAGAAGTATTATGTTAAAGAATTTTTTGCAACAGTTTTATTTGAGATTGATGCTCAATATTTACATGACTTACTTATAATACATTTCTCTTATGAAATGTATCCACTAAATAAATAATATATTTCATTATCTTGTTCCAAAACAGAATGTTGTTAGAAACACAGATATTGTATTATAACTGTTTTGAAGAAATATTATGTTAAAGAATTTTTTGCAAGAGTTTTATTTGAGATTGATGCTCAATATTTATATGACTTATTTATAATACATTTTGTCTTATGAAAGGTATCCACTAAATAAATTATATTTTAAAAATCTATTAAGATAAATTGTAATAAAGATGTATCTCCCATTAAAGATATTAATTATAGTTAAAATATGTATCTCCCATTAAAGATACTAATTATAGTTAAAATATGTATCTCCCATAAAAAATATTAATTAAAGACGTGATATTCACACAATCCATGAGTATAAATTGTAATGCTTTTAGTAAAAAATGCTTCTTCCAGATCTTAATTCTCCACATCTTAACGAGTTGCTTCAACTCCCTCCAACAAAAGGTTCACTTCAAGTCATGATATTCCTACAGTCCAGCGATGTGAATTGTAATGCCTTCAAAGGAAAAACGTACTAAATTTTTTTCAACAATTTTCTTTAAAATTTTGTTCCTCGACTTCAAGAAGAGTAAAGATTTAGAACATATTTCACTCGCAGGAAAGATATCGATCAGGGCAAAATTTGCCAAGTCCATGATTGTGAGTGTAATGCTTCTCTATAAGTAACTATTTTTACAATAACCTTTTTCAGATCTTAATCCTGGGCTTTCAAATGCTTTTTTGAAAAACAATCTCTCGTGAAGGGTATCACTTAAAGACATGATAATCCATAAATATAAGTTGCAATACTCTAGGAAAAACCTGTTTATTCATCCAGCAATCTTCTTTCAAATCTTGACACGACTTCTTGAAAAGATTTACTTCAAAACAATTTTCCCTCATGCAAAGCATTTGATTGAAGACATCATGTTTCTCGAGTACATGGGCTTGAGTTGCAATGCTTCTAGAACTATATTTTTGTCAATAATAATTTTCTCATCGTTTAGTATGAGTAGATTATGTGCCCACCTAGAAATTTCCCTTGAATCAACTTGTTCAGCTGTCCTAAAAGTATCTCATTTTCAGCTGCAGGCCTAATCTAATTATTACCCTTTACTTAAGCTGGCATACTAATATCCCATTGTTCTCTTCTCTAGGTTTTTGCTTAATGTTACACTTGCATTGATGCAGATTCCTTCCAAATTTATAATTATTTACAAGGCATATGTTACAGCTGCATAAAAGTTGTCTAAAAACTCGTTATAAAAATAAGGCAAAAGCATCTATATTTGAAAAGGTCGAATCACTTCTATGGGTAAGCTAACTACATAAAACGGTAACACAACTGGTGTATTTGCCGTTTATCATTGTTGGTATGGTGTTCAATATATATTAGAGGTACAGGTTCTACCCTGGTAGAGTACATTGAGCAATACATAAGGTAAATAAAATCCAATTCCTTCGTATACCTCATTAAACAATAGGGCATCGACCACCAGAATGTTCTCCAATTTGGTAGTAACCTAAACACTACCTATTACAATACCAAAAAAAAACTATGCTTTTATACAGGGCATATCAAACAAGCATCCCTCCATTAAAAAAATCTCTTTTGTACTTTAAAGAAAATACTGAGAATTATAGAGCCCGACGGGCATAATTCTCAGTATTATGCCCTAAAAGTATCTCATTTTCAGCTGCAGGGCCTAATCTAATTATACCCTTTACTTAAGCTGGCATACTAATATCCCATTGTTCTCTTCTCTAGGTTTTTGCTTAATGTTACACTTGCATTGATGCAGATTCCTTCCAAATTTATAATTATTTACAAGGTATATGTTACAGCTGCATAGAAGTTGTCTAAAAACTCGTTATAAAAATAAGGCAAAAGCATCTATATTTGAAAAGGTCAAATCACTTCTATGGGTAAGCTAACTACATAAAACAGTAACACAACTGGTGTATTTGCCGTTTATCATTGTTGGTATGGTGTTCAATATATATTAGAGGTACAGGTTCCAACCTGGTAGAGTACATTGAGCAATACGTAAGGTAAATAAAATCCAATTCCTTCGTATACCTCATTAAACAATAGGGCATCGACCACCAAAATGTTCTCTCATTTGGTAGTAACCTAAACGCTACCTATTACAATACCAAAAAACACTATGCTTCTATAAAGGGCATATTAAACAAGCATCCCTCCATTAAAAAAATCTCTTTTGTACTTAAAAGAAAATACTGAGAATTATAGAGCCCGACGGGCATAATTGCTCTATAATTCATTGACATCTTACATGTAGTTTGCCTTTTTTCCTTGGTAACCTCCAGAATATGAACCTCGTGTCCTTAAAAATGGTGCTCTGACGGAGAGACTGCAATATATTTCGCCTTTATCTATTGACTAAACAAAAAGATGTTTCTTACAAAGTCTACATATTGAGTATTTCCTTGGTGTGTGGCTACTGCAGACCGATGGACATTACAAGGTGTGTTAGTTGGCACTTCAATTATTTCATTATCTTATAAGGTAGCATCAGATCTGATTACTCTTTTTATCAAGCATCCCAAGTATATGGGAGTTAAGTGGTTGACCTTGATTCAACTGGGCACTAGCGGTGACAAACTAGGTACTTGCACGTTGGATCTCATCTTTTTGCCAAAATGCACTTTTCAAATTCATTTTTTCCAAAGAAAAGAAACAATCAACGGGGAAGAAGAAAAGCAGCAACGGGCTGCAAGCAGTTACATTTCAATAATCTGTATGCCTGGAAGATGAAGAAAACATAACAGATATATTCATGGGCCAAAATATATGCGATGTAAATAACAAGACAGAATTCTTTCCTCGTGGCTGTGCTCATATTTAGGACAAAACACTGTAAATAGTTTAAACTAGAATTACAAAAACTAAAAATATCAAATTGGGACATCAAAATATGAAATTCACCTGGCATTAGAATGGATAAGTACAATTTAAATTTGGTTCCATTTGTACAAAAAAGAAGACAGATATTGGCTGATAGTCCAAGAAGATTAAAACAAATGATGTTTGATGCACGCTCAGTAAATTTATTGACTTAAAATTATCGACTAACTAAAATAGAAATTAAAAAATAGAAATTAAAAAATAGACTACTTAAACATGAACTCTTTTCCAGTAACAACATAAGCAATACTCAGTAAAATACACAATGCGATCACAATTAAATGAATTCTGCATATAAGCTAGTTCTGGAAACAATCATCAAGAACCATAAACAAATAATTATAAAGAAAAAAAAAACTGCAAGCTATTTGGTTACTTTTTGTAAAGATGGTATTGCAGCTATCAAAAATAAAACCTTAAAAACTTATAAATAACCAATAGGTTTTCTTCTCCATCTGACAAAAATTGTCCCTAATAATTCTCTTCCTATCCACATTTTTCCTTGATTGATGCCCCCGTCTTTTTTTCAGAAGTGATTTGCTTATTTGCTGTTCTATATGGCCACTTGGGGAATTTCCAGCATCACTCCAGCTTGAATTTGACCCCATCCTATCAATCGCCAATGCTTTTCTACTCGTCTGCTAAGTGCCATTTTTTCTCCTTTACTTGTGCAGACCGGAGAAGTAAGTTGGAGCTTTGCAAGATCATTTTTCACAGCAAGCACTCGAGCTCCAGTTGACATTGAGCCTATGTTAAGCATCAAAACTTCTCCCTTGGCCAATTTTGATACCTTCCCTTGTTTCTCCGTACCTTTTGTCCTCACTCCCAATAGGCGACGAAGGAGGAAAAAGTTCACCTGAACAACAAAAGAATTCCAGAAAATTATTTAGAGCTGGTAATCACTCTACTTAGGCAGTTTATGAACGGTAACTTAAAATTGGAAAATTCCTGAGAAGCTGATTTTATGCCACAGAATTCCAGGTAAGAAGGTACAAAAGCACAAGTAGAGATCTGTTTTCAGCTTTATCTGTCCGATTTGTGTATTCAAGTACAACAGAAACAACATTTATACCAGGATGGAGCATCAGATTATCTAAAGAGTCAGAACCCCTCCACAAGACCCCAAATAAAGCATTGAATCAGGGACTGGCTCACTTGGAAACATAAACCACATGGAAGCATCTAATACATTCAGCTCAGATGACACCACAATGGGACACGGTAATCTATTAAAATTTGAAACAATGTTATACAGTTATACTATAACAAAAGAAAATAATTAGTAATACATCTTCCAGTTAAAGAAGAAAATATTTTTCATCGCCTGTGGCCAAGGTTATAGATGAAATGGGCATTTGAAACCATTAAGGCAAGAACCATATTTTGTACACATTTTTAAAGTTGAATCAAAAGACAAGAAAAACGCCATCATGAAACAGTGTATGGGAAGATCAATACAGCAATGCATAGTCTTACAATTATCTGAGAAAACAAAAATTATGCATTGTCCTGATATTCTTCCAATAAATTCAAGATGATGAGAGGTTGATAAAAGCTTGAAATTTCGACAAAGTTCAGGAGTGTCCAGTTAAAGTTTGAACTCGTGACTCAAAAAAAATTAAATAATAGGAAAAGTACAGGATATTTCATGCAAGAGCACGTCCTAACCACAAAAAAAGCAAA
The DNA here is from genome assembly GCF_030272615.1 of Cryptomeria japonica. Classification (NCBI taxonomy): domain Eukaryota; kingdom Viridiplantae; phylum Streptophyta; class Pinopsida; order Cupressales; family Cupressaceae; genus Cryptomeria; species Cryptomeria japonica. The sequence goes on along the minus strand of NC_081408.1, from coordinate 680,562,766 downwards.
AAAATGTTTTTCCCCTTAATTTTCAACAATTATTAGAGTTTCTGAATAGTCATATAGCATATCAGATCAAATTCATAGTATTTGCTTAAGTGTTACATAGTTTGAAATTTAAAAAAGAACTATAATATAAAATGATGCTATAGTTTGTTGAAACATCATAATACTACTACAAGAACGAGGGCATTTTCTATAAATATCATGTCAACTTTTAGAGTTTTATGATCTTCTGAAGATAAAATAGTTTGTAAGTTAATATAGAAGTAATTTAGGTAGTAAGCCATGCATTAGAAAGAAATAATTGTATTATTAATATTTGGTCAAGCATTGCAACAATCAAGTTACATCCCCAGGGAATCAGGTGACATCCCAGAACTTAGTAACTTCGAGGGAACGTTGCCCTTTACAGGACTGGACAGCCTCCTCTGCAAAAAACCCCTAAAAAGGAGCATAGTAATTTTGTAAAATTTCAGTTGCTTTTAGTTGAAGTAAATCATGGGGAAAAAAAATTCCAACCCTGACACCACATTCCCCCTGACCGAGAAACTCAGAAATACTGATGTACAACCGCACGCACACACACGAACACACACACACACAATGCCATCCCTGAAACCATGTTTCCCCTGACCCCCCAAAAACTCAGAGAAACACTGATTTACAACTGATTTTGGTCCAACATATATTGTGGCAATGGCCTACATTTTTATATATTTGACTTCAAAATCTGAACCAAGCAAATAAGACATACATACATATATACAAACATACATACATACCTACTTACGCACATACATCCATGCATGCACACACAATGCCACATCCCTGAAACCACATTTCCCCTGACCCAAAAACTCAGAGAAACGCTGATTTACAACCGTTTTTGGTCCAACAAATGTTGTGGCAATGGCCTACATTTTTATATATTTGACTTCAAAATCTAAACCAAGCAAATAAGACATACATACATACATACGTACATACATACATACATAGATATATACCTACATACGTACATACATCCATGCAAATATACATCCATACATACATACAAACATACATAGTATATACAATACAAACTGTCAAAGAGGCAAAACTAAGTCTCTCTCCCATCAATTACTTCAGGCATGTACCTCCACAAAGCCCAAAACAATTAAAGTGATATCGTTCTTACTCTTGATATCGATATGCTGAATCACACAGGGATGAGAAACTTTAAAAGAACCACCTACCAGAGTTAACAAAGGTTTCAACAAGTTATATAGAAACCTGTTTAGTTAACCTTACCAGTTCAGAGACAAACAAAACTTGTACCTATGATATTTCTAATTTTGCCTATTGGAAAGGTCGAATAACTAGGTGATAAGCAAGATATGAAAGAATGCATGTGTCTATAAATTGTTCAGAATATACCTCAAGCTCAACAAACACATCAGGTAGTTCTCCAACTTCTCCAAGAACTTGCCCAACAAGCCTGTCAGCACGTGTGAGTGTGGGATCTATTGTCGTCCCCACACCAATAAGGCCTCCTGGAACAGCAAACTGCAACTCATTTTGTTCCGCATAAAGTGAAATTATTCTTGAAAAGATAGGTGTACACTTAATATTGCCACTCTCATCTTTAACAACAATGCCAGGACGGACTTCAATTTTTTGATTCACCTTCAAAACACCCTGCAAAATAATACCACAGGAATCAATTGACTAAAGAGTAGAGGACTCTGTCAAGACATTCAGCAGAAATATGCTCAGATATGGTATATTAGACAAATGGAAAATACACATGTAAAAAATGTATTAAGTAATCTGAGAGAAATTCTACCCTCAGTATACTTCCGCCAGCAACACCACCTTTTATTTCATCAACTTCAGCACCAGGCTTATTCACATCAAATGATCTGATTACAATCATGTTAGGTGGGGCAACAAAATTACGCTCAGGAATAGGAATCTTGTTTGTTATGTATTCACATACGACATCAATGTTGTACTTCAGTTGTGCAGATATTGGTACAACCGGAGCTCCATCAGCAATGGTACCCTAATAGAAGCAAAACATTTACAATGCCTTGGGGTCATAAGGAAAAACAAATGCTGATATAAAAAATTGATAACAACCATCAATGCATTTAGCATTTAAATATATTTATGATGCACAGAATGAATTTCACCTTACCTGAATAAATTTCTGAATCGCCTCATGCTGGTTGTTAGCTACACTCTCCTGGATCAGGTCAATTTTGTTCTGTAGAATAATAATATGCTGAAGGCGCATTATCTCTACAGCCGCAAGGTGCTCTGAAGTTTGAGGCTGAGGACAGCTCTCATTACTTGCAATCAAAAGCAATGCACCGTCCATAATAGCAGCACCATTTAGCATAGTAGCCATGAGAATATCATGACCCTACAATAAAGTTATTTAAAATATGTAAATCAATCCATCATTAAAAAGCATCATTTATTATCTTAAATTAAAAAAGTACGAACAACCAAAAAATAATGACGATAAGAATTAAATGCATGTAGAACAATATAACTGCAGCCATTTACAAGTGAAAGGTGAACCATAAAACATTATGCCCACATATGCCTTCAAAATCAAGATTTGATCTACACATCTTCACTAATTAAGTATTAATCTATTTCTTCTAAGACTTTTGTATTTTAATTTTTTTCCCCAAGAGCTCTATAAGGTCAACAGAGTCCAGATTTGCAATAAACAAATAACAAATAACTAAAATCATCATAATTATACACACCGGGCAATCAACAAATGAAACATGTCTTAAAAGCTTCATGCGTGCATTTTCAAATCCAGGGACATCACACAAAGGACTGTCTTCCTTTCCACTACCATATGCCCTGCAAGGTCCATTAAATGCTGTTAGTTATTTACCAGGCTCAGAACTAAAGAGAAAAGTACATTTCCACTTTCATAAACCTTTTAAATGTCCAATATAAATAAGAAATAACAACATATCCAAACCATCCTTGTTCGCAGTTTCCTCCATACATATGCATGAAAGCCTAAAGATTTATTAAATTTCAGATAGAATACAAATAGGAAACAATAACTTATTGGAATAAAATGATGTGTCAAGTTCCAAATTGCATACCAATCAGAACAAATGATGTCATGAACAAAATTCATTTGCAGAAGTTTCTAAAATATTATCAATCAATTTCAAGGTCTCATGATGAAATATAGTGCAAGTGTTGAAAAAGTAGCTAAGTCGAATCCCTAGCTTAAACAAATTTTAATGTGTGGCCTTTGGCGATCAATTAATGTGATATAGGGCAGAGCCCAAATTGGGCAATTGAGCAAACAATTATGTAACGTGTAATAAATAAATCATTATTTGTATTTTTGGCAGCAAAGTGTGTTTAGCCGACCTAGTCTATGAGGGAATGTAATCATGAATAAATACAAGGCATTGTGATGCCTTGTTATATCAAGTAAGCAATTCATTCTCTCAAGCGAATATCATCTAGAAGATCAGCAAATTTGTTATCGAGGTCAGCAAATTAGTCTCAGACATCAGTGAACTGGTCTTGATCATCAGCGAACACTCCTAGAAGATCAGCGATCAGCATTTGGTGACCAGCGATCATCATCTGAGGGCAGCGAACTTGATATAAGGCACAGCGAACCTCATATCTACTGAGCAAAGTTAGCTACATCATCTAACCTGCCCTACTGGTGATTGAAGATCAATTCAAGTTCAGAACAGAATCAGATAAGTATGTTTGCTCTTGCCCTGGGTGGGCAAAATTGTAATTGATCATCTGCTAAAATTAATGAATAAGATCTGAACTTTGTTGCTGGGTTTTTCCTCCAAGAGGGAGGTTTTCCAGGGTATCTGTGTGTTATGTGTGTGCATTTTGGTTTCATTCTGAGATTTGTTCATTCTGATCACTGAAATTAACAGCAAGAACAATATTTCCTATTAATGAACTAAATCAAATAAATCTGAACTTAATACTAGTGCAGATTAGAAAAACCTATATGAATTATAATTCTCAGATAGACAGTTTTTATAATTGAACTCTAAAGAAATCATAGTGGATATGTTATCCATCAGTACTGGACTTCCACATCAATAATGAAATTGAATTATAACTAGAATCCAAAGCCATAAACACTGCTCTAGGATAGGGAATAGTCAACTGCAAATAGAAAACTTCCTTCACATTACATATTTAACCAGTACCAAACAGACCAGAAGCAACCAGAAGATAGTAAAAATTCCATCATTCCATTTACAAAAAGCACAGAAACAAGTGGCAGAGAAGGTAAAAAATCAAAAAGGCCTCTACTATTCTAATCAAATTTGAGCAAATATATTACCTGCACAGAACTGCATGGTTTTTGTTTCTATTACTTTCTAACGCACTGCCTGATTCATAGCTTTTACCTTCCATAAAGATGATTAAAGTTGCATTGACAAACAACAGAGTCACAGACCATATAGGTTTTTAAATTACAACAATGTTATTATTGCACCATCATACTTGTCGGACAACACATTTCATATTTGAAGTTAACTGCAGTACTCTGGTTAGAACACACGCCTTGAACAGAATAGAGAGGACAAAATCAAAGGTTTGAAAATTAGAGACAAAGAGAAATAGACGGAAGCAGGAGATAACTATTCCAAGCTTTTCCACTATTTTCTTCATAACAAGCATCTAAAAGAACTTACTACCCATCGGCTAAAGAATGAGCCCACTGCAGAAGATATTGAGTAGATTAATGAAGCATTCAACATCATTTTCATATGGTATTTGCTTGTTTTCTAATAGACAGGCTCTAAGTTACTAGTGCTGGGACTGATTCCGGTTCAGGTTTGCAGGTTCGCTCAAAAACAATTGTGGATTGGGTTTGTTTTGGGTTCATCCATTAAAAAAACAAAAAAAACAAAAAATATATACATATTTGCAGCGGTACTTAAAGTTCAGAATAACACACAACATCATATAACAAACAAAACCACCATAAAAATAAAAAATATTACAATGTCAATTAGTCTTACTTAGATGTCATGATATTATATTAAAATTAAAAAATAATAATCAAGTGTCAACAATCAGCCATCACTGATCAAGCATCAACATCACATTGGTCTTCAAAAATATCACCATCAACATCCATATCAGATGATGTAGGTACCACTATATTACAACCACAAACAGTGCCACTGGCTCTGGCACTAGCATTGGCACTTCATGCTCACTAGTTGGCTTGTATACAACATTAAGTACAAAAAGGTGGGAAGTGGAAGCATCCATATCAGTATGCTCTCACTTGATATCCCACTTCAGAGATGCAAGTTGGGATGCACATACACTAAATCCTCTACCTTTTTTTAGTGCAGTCAATTGTACTTTACTGGGTAGAAGGAAAATGTGCTCTAATTCCTCTCAGATACAAATGAACAAGCAAACTATAAAGAAAAACTTGCAGTTAAAGAGTTATATAATTAAAAAAATTAAATTATAAACGAAACTTAAAAAATAAAAAAATAAATAGAAATTTATAAAAGTTGTAACAAAATTTTGATTGCAAGAGGTTGTTGATGTGTGTGAATGATTGAACACTAAAGTAGCGCCTACTGTGAGTATTGAAGTCAGTGGCACATACAAAATCCATAACTCAAACCTAACCATTGTCACAAAGAACATCGATACTAAAGTCAATGCCATATACAAAATCCGTGAACTCAATCCTAACCACATCCTAGATTGTCAAGTTCAATGAATAGTGTACAAAGCGTTACCTTGTACACTTTGGTTGACTTCAACATCAATATATGGGGAGGACATCTCAACACAAAAAGGATCTCAACACTTTAACATTTGGGACACCATGCAAAGGCAAAAAGATGTTGTGATGTCGTCATTTTGTTCTCTCTCCAATAATTTTGTGTAACTCTTTTACACAATTTCTTCAAAATCTTGTTCTTTCTCATTTATGATGACCTTCACCTTCTCAGCCATTGATTCATTGTCGTTATATCACTCTGAAACAAGGCCTATCCATGTCGGTATAACAAACTATACTCAATATGGATTCCATGAAACAAAGGAGATATTCAATATGATCCCACCAAATGTCATCTAAGATCATCCACTTAATATTTGTTGCCCTTGAAGTGATAGATTGCCTTCATATGGACCAATTGTGGCTGATGACCATGTTAGAAAGTGCCTCCTAAACCTCCTCAAGTCATCTCAAAACAATTGTGTTTGAGGCAAAACAATTCTCAACAACCTATTGAAAATTAAAATTTACTAAAAGCAAATTTTAAATTAAAAAATTTACTAAAGAAACATTTTATTATAAATTTTATTGCTTCAGTTACTTTTAATAGCTCCAATTTCCAGGATGTTCGAAATATTCCTTGTGACATACAGTGGTTGGTAATGAACATTTGGATCTTTTCAACCACAACATACACTTGATTGTTCCAAATAATTACGGTGCCAATTTTTTTGTAACATGAGGTTCAAGGAGTGGACAGCACAAAGTGTCCAAAAGATGTTTGAATAACACTCCTCAACCAATAAACCAACTACTATAAAAAATTTGGCATCATTTTTTATAACTTGAACAATGTTTTGAGGCCCCACTTCCTCAAATGTTGTCATGAAAATATTAGTAGGAAATGCATCATCCTTCACCTCCTCCTCACTATCCACTACTTTTAAAAACATTGCCCCTTTAGAGGATGTTCCAATAACATCAAGGAAACCCAAAGATGCATCCCTAGAGTTTTTTGGGGTGTCCTTGTTTTCGAATCATTTTGGAGACAGGGAGATACCTAAAGGATTCCCAAGTCGTCCCCAAAGTTTGAAAAAACACAAGAGATGTCTTGAAAACTTGGAGACGTCTCGAAAAACAAAAGGGAGATGGCTAATCGTCCTTATAATTAAAAGTAATATTTTTTAAAAAATAGTACCTTTTAGTTGATTACTTAATCAATGTTGGATAAATAAAATCAACTTCACATGCCAACAACCCCCACACCCCAACTCACCCTAAATGAAGAGGAAATAAAACAGAACTTTCTTTATTTTTGTATTGTACTTCAAAATGAAACTTCTTTGAGCATTTTGTTGTACCTTGTATGCTATTTTTTAAAATCACATGCAAATTGACAATAAATTAATAAAGCAATCAAGTTTTGATGTTTGCTAATTTCTTCAACTCTTGTCTGAACTCTCAATTCAACACAAATGTTATGTATTAAGGATTTATAATGCATATGATGAATGCTTATCAATGTTATAATATGAATATTTGAAATTTCCTTATATATTTTAAATTTTCCCTATTTTTATATAGTTGTCCCCAAAAATGGCTTAGAAAAAATTGTCCCCAAAAATGACCTAGAAAAAAATCATCCACAAAACTCATCCCCTCATCCTTGTCCCAAAAACTTAGGGAAACATAGAATATTGATCAATAGTCAATTTCTTGCATCCTTCCATCCATCAAAAACAATGGATGCCCTTGTCTCAACCCATAACTCTCTTATGGGCTTCAACGACTCATCTACGAACTTCCAACTCTTTTTCAAAAAGGTGTTACGCTCTTTCTCAGAACCCCAGTCATTGTACCCTTTTAGAGCCTCATTAATTGCTTTCACCATTTGTTGCCGATATAGTGAGCAAACAATATCAAAAGCCAATCCATTTGCATACAAACATATTGTTATGTGTCAATTGGATATCACTTGAAACTTGTTGTAAAATGTCATTTCTAACAATCCTTTTGATCATAGTGTGGCCAAAACTAGGTGGCTCTCTATAGGTTGAAGATTAGATGGTGGCAGGGAAAGCTTCATTCTCAAGATCTTGTCATTAAACAAACAATGATTTGATTTGTCCACAATTTCATATTTATTTTGTAGACTTCTTAGTTGCACAACAATGGTCAATTCAAACTCGATTCACCAATGTTTTAAGGATTTCCAACAGCCTTAAAAAATTGATTGCCAAAAACCAATGGTGCAGATTCAAAACCTCCAACGGGCCATGCCCAAGCAGCCCACCAAAACAACTCACAACACCTCATCCTTTTTTCTCAATTGTTGTCGTTGTTGCCAAAGTCCACAAAGCCCCTCAACCCAAGCCCAAAATCACATTGGCAACCTCACTTGTTGTCGTTGTTGGCTTGGATTTGTGATTTGAAACCTAAAGACCTATTTTACAGAATTAGATTTATTGTAGGCATATGTACTCAAAGTTTTGCAAACAAACACTCATCTAAACACTGGTTCCAAGCACTTTCCAATTTTGTTGGTGGTTTTTCCAAATTTTGTAGCTAATGAATTTTATTGCTAGTTGAAGTCCAAGCATCTTTTTTGGCTTCCAAGGTAGTAAATTTTTGCATATTTCTCTCATAATCATAATTCTTGTGGTGTTGGAAAGCAATTGACAAGTTCTTCACAACAATCCCTGCACTCTGCCCCAAGTAATATTTTTATTCAAATTGTTGCATATTTGCATTATGGTTGATTACTTGAACATTTTGACATCTAAAAAGGTTAATGTTTTCATGAGATGACATCATTTTAGCTTGATCGATATGTGTGGAGATTATTGGTCTATAATTTTATTATTTGAGGAAAGTGCCATGGGTTTTTATATTCTTCATTATGTAGTAATCCTAGATAAGGATAATTACGTGGTGGAAAGTAACATCCCAACACATCTCAAGTGACTTAATCTTTTGTCTTATTTTTATGGCCTCGTACCTGAACTAGCTACACTTGGGGAAAAATCAGCATGACGTAATCATATTGATCATGTTGTAGGATTTATTTGTGCTAGTTTTGATCATAACACTCTATGGTATATTAGATCTTGTTTGCCCACACAAACTTTAGGTCAAAATTTGGGAGATCACCAAGTACACCACTTTTTCGTCTATGAGTCGAGCAGTCAATGTCTTCATGATTCCCAGTCCACACCATTTGCACAATAATTGTATGATGTCTTCTTCTTCTGGCAGTCTCTCGCAAAGTGTCCCCATTCACTACATCGTCGACACTATATTATAGGAAGTCCTCTGGAATTGTATTGTATTTAATTTTGCCCTTGCTGATTTCCATAACTACATGGCGATACATTATGTTGTTTAAAGGACTAGACACTCCCTGTGTGAAGAGTACTTGCATTCTTCTAGTCTTCAAATTATATGGACACTCCTTTATTAAATGACCCATCACCTAGCAAATCTCACAAAACATATTTTTAGGACAATTACCTTTTGTGTGCCCCTCAATTTTGCACTCAGTACACCATAGTTCATTACTGTCTTTATTGGTTCCTTTCTTGGCCTTTAATTCCTTCATCATTCTCAACATACCCCGTCGAAGGGCCTGAAACGTTTTGGATTCTTCATCACTGCTACCTCCAATGCTCTCATCATCATCAGTCTTCCTCTTCTCTCGAGAGGATATTTTGTTTTCAATCTCAATGTCCATCACTCCATTGTAAGCATCAGTGTACGAGGACAGAAGCACTACTTTCATCTTGCACAAAAGAGGGGATCAATCCCTTGATGAACCACCTTTTCAACTCGTGGGCTAGCTAGTTCTCCATCTTACTCAGCAACTCCTTGAGTCTACAATTGTATGCCCATACACTCTCATGCTTCCCTTGTTTGGTATTGTAAATTTCAGCAACAATTTCATTATCATTCCTCAGGAGTTCAAATACCTCTTGGAATGCATTCTTCAAGCTATCCCACAATTCTGTGTGTTTCTCTTTTGGTTCTGAGAACCAATTGATGGCTATTCCCCATAATGTTGCAAGAAATGCCCTCAACCATTAGCCTTTATCTAACTGACCGCTTGCCAACCAAACGATTTCACGTCTTGCAATGCTGCGTAGAATCCTCTGACCCATTCCCAGTGAACTTTAGTAGCTTTTGTCAATCCACGTTTGGGCTTGTAGGAGTCACCATCTTTCTTGCCTACTTAATCCTCTGTGTGCCAATCCTCGATGGACTATTCCAATTGCTACATTCTGCCACTTTACTTCCACTCTCGGCCACACACGCGCCCTCTACACATCCACCTCCAATATACCCAACACTCTAGGTACTTCCAAGCTCTAACTCGTCCTTGTGCTCCCTCTGGCCGAGGGTTGGCAGTTTGGATCCTCCAAATCTTGGTTCTCCTAAGATGGATAGACGGCAAAATATGTCTGAGTTTAGGATTTCCCTCTTCGTACTCCTCATCTGACGTTACTATACAGACAGATGGTCTAATTGTTCAACTGGATTTTCCTCAAATGTTTCTCGTAATCTTCTTCTTTGTTCTCTCTATTCTACAATCCTTAAAGATTGTAGAACCTTTATTGAGGTTTAAGGGCATGAATCACTCAAGGCTGACCAAATTTCTTTCAAGGAAACAGTGCTAAATGTTTACCACTATATCTGATAAATTAGTACAAGTAATAATAATACAAATAACAATGCATATTAGATACGCAAGTAAAATATATCTTTATTCACACATGAAATTATTACAAAGAAGAAGACTAGAGATGGTCCATCAAGGATTACAACTGATCAGACTCTATCCTACTACCTTCCTTGACGATACACAACATATTTAAAGGACCTGACGCTTGCCAAGATTAACATAACCACCAACCAGCCAACACATTAACTACTCGAAAGTGACAACCCACTTAATACAAACAATTAATACATTGTCGGATAACCAATATTAACAAACATAACAATAGACCTTTTATGCCACCTACACCCACATATCTTTCCATTCTCAAACGATCCCGCTATAGATTGTTTCATTCCACTTGATGATGCCAATAACATACCCTTTGATGATGATATTGTAGAGCTGCTTGAATATATTGCAAGCCTTGCATGTTTCTATGGCACAAAGGATTCTCCTCTTGCTACTCCTATCGAGATCACATCTCCATCTCTTATTGTTCTTGATGAGATTAGTGTTGCTATATCCATGGCTCCTATTGATTTAGTGCAAAAAGACATCCATCATCTTCTATATACAACTCATTGGGATTCCTATCCATCAAACATATCATCTATATTTTTGGAGTCTCACATTGCAGATCTTGAGGACACATTAGAGGATTTGCATTACCTCTTTGATAACAATGATGTTATCACATATTCAATGTTTCCAAAAGAAATTCAGGTTCTTCCCTCTCTTAGTTCTACTTCTCTAATTGAGCATTCAGATCCAATTTTGGAGATCACTTTTTCCAGCATGACGACACCAGAGATGCATATCTATAGCTGCTTCTGGATTTGATTGTGCGACTTTTTCTGCTTCAATATTTTGGATCACACTGTGATCCATCATCAGGATGTTTAGAGAATGCCACAATATCTGATAATTTTAACCAGAGATGCATTCAAAGGCTGTCATGCCCCGCCAAAAATCAGATCACAGCTTATATTGAACCATGGTCATAGCCCCTTAAAAAAACTTAGACAATCTAAATAAAGATGGCAGAAAAAATGATGATTGCGATCCATAGAGAAAATTGTTTAAAATTAAATCAACGAATTTATCAAAGGGGGCAATTTCCTAAAATAAAAGATATTTAATTAAAATTAAAGTAAGGTTCAAGAGGGCAATTAAGGATGAATAATTGTTACTCTTTCAAAGGGCAGAAATCATGAAAGGTTGTGACTCCCTCAGGAATAAGATATAAAAGGGAGATCATTTCCTTGAGAGGAGATCATCAAGCAAGGAATAAATAAATCATAAATTGGGAATGAAGGAATCAATTTGCAAATAAATTATTGGTCTCAAAGGCAGCAATAGAGGGTGGTGACTCAATTCTTATGAAGGGTGGTAACTCAATTCATGTGAAAGGTGGTAACTCAATTCTTGTGAAGGGTGGTAACTCAATTCTTGTGAAAGGTGATGACTCTTTCACCAGTGAACTATAAAGGGGAGATCAATCAAAGAAGCATCATTCAAGCAACCATCGATCCCTCAAGAACTCAAGAAAACAATCAATCAGTAAAGATCAAGCAAACAATCATCAAATCTGCATCAATCATCAATTCATCTTGGGATCAAGAAAACAAACAATTAAGCCATCAAACAAATCAGTCAATCATTCAAACATCAACTATTCAAGCATCAACCATTCAAGCATCGACTATTCAAGCACCAACCATTCAAACATCAACTATTCAAGCATCAACCACTCAAGCATCAAATCATTCAAACATTAATCATTTATTGACCCATTCAAGCATTATCCAAATATTGACTTGTCAATCCATCAAGAAATATTGTTCAGCAAAGGCCCATCAATTTTGAGTTTGAGGAAGTGTCTTGCAAATGGGACAGACAAAATCCCTTCCAAATTACAAGAATTTTAAGGACTTAAACCCTTTCATGCTCTTATCAAGTTTGGACGAAAACCCAAATCTTGGTCGACAATGACAAAAACCCTTGGTATTGTCAATGTTGAGTTAGGGACAAAAAACCTCTACTTCAGCAGATTTGTAAGTATTACCTAAGAATTCACACAAACAAGGACACAAAATTATTTGCAAAACATAGCTAGACTCAGTCTTGCTACTTCATGAGAGACAGTACCTAGGTGGCAACAAAACCAGTTTTCAATCAATTAAAACCTTACTAAACAGCTTTGTTTGAAAGCAAATGTGCTAATTCATTACTCTAATCTCTGAGCTAGTAGCAAACTCAAGATAAAAGTTGTCCTCCAACCTCCTATAGTTTTTTGCTTCACTCAACAATGTCCTTCTAAATGGCCCTACAGACCACACAATGTCACAGATTTGGCAGCCCCTTGATGTTACCCATTTTCCCCATAGTAATGACAAATTATAATCTGATGCTTAGACACTTACATGGATGTCTAATACTACCAATAATGCATTATGAAAGGAATTGATTTTAACAGACTATAACAGCTCAAGATGTTTACGAATATGATTTAACGTAAACTGAAAATATTCGTGGAAATATTTTGATGCAGTCTACGATTAGGAGCCCAGTGAAGGGCAGCTAATCCTAGCAGCCACACCCACATGATTACTTACAGCCACTAAAAATCAGACAAGATCTTACAGCCATTTCATATATGCATTATGGAAGCAATGGCAATTAACACACTGTTATCAAAATCAGATTACCTACTTGCCTCATAGGCACACAGTCCAACAATAGCAACTTCCCAATTTAATTCTGAATTTCTTTACCTCTCACTGACTGGAATTGCAGGTCAGCACGACGAAATAATCCCTGCCTTCAAGGACTACTGTTACCTGCTTACCTATCTCTCATCTGTTCATCTAAATTCAGTTAGTTCGTAACATCAAGTATTGAGGCGGGTTATAGCAGGTCAAAGTTACCCAGCCTGCCTTCATTTTTGTATCTATTATCTCCTCATAGATATTTTGCTTGCATTTAAATACGATCACAGCTGCCCAGAATAGGAGACAGCTGCCAGTCAAAGATACTGGTCGTTTTTAAAGACTGAAACTTCTTAAAATTGCCAGTTATAGAAATGCCATCAAGATTGCAGGGCACTGAAACGCCATCATAAAGGCTGTCCGACCAAAGAATAACCCACGAACCTACTCTTAAAAAGAGTGTTCAACCAAGGCAGGTGGTTGCCAGCTTGAAACAGCACAATAATGATCAGAAATGGAGAATAAGTGAGTCATTGTGCTGTGTCTGCACCAAACAGGGGCATGAAATACCTGTCCGCAATTAAAATTTGCAACTGCCCAGCAAGTAGTAACACCCAAGAGCCACCAACAGAGAAAAAAGTCAGAGATGAACACCCACAAATAATGTTTATTTGCACGAGACTCAGGAACTGGAGGATACATGGGTCGAAAGCTCAGAAAGGATTCATATTTAGCACACAAGAGACAATGGGGTGTTGGGCCCCAGTAGATGAGAATGCAATGCACAATGAAAATTTAGTTTATTTCACCCCACATCCAAAGGGATATTCGGCAGATCCCAGCAGAGACAACAATTTGAATTCAGCATAAACCTTTGAGATTTATGTCTAACACTACTCCTGTGGACCCCAGGTTCAGCCACAAAAAGATTAACCCACCAAAAAGAAAAAAAATTCATGAAACTTACAGTAAAACAAAACAAAACCCAAATTGGTATGATCATGTTTTTGGGTAAGGAGGATCATTTGTGAGCCCGGATGCTCCTCCACCATATTTGACCTAGAGAAGATTAAGAAATTAAATCTAAAAACATTTAGGAGCTGGAACAAAATCCTTTGAAGGAATGTTTGACAATAATATTCTAAACCTACTGGCCAACTTTCAGCAAAATCCATCAAACCAAATTAAAAAATGCGCAATTAAAATGATTTCACTCCCTAAACCAAAATTTTCAGGTAAACTTTACAGTTTTTCTTTTTTTTTTTTTAAGTTGAATAAAGTTAAGAAAAAGAACAAATTAACCCTCAATTTATATAATGTAAAAAATATGTAATAAAAACTTAAACGTCATTTCTTGTTGTGTCATTGCACTGCAAGTGAATCTTCTCATGCAGGTCTATTGAAATACTCCTCAGCGTTGTGGCCTCCTTGCATTCAATTAAATTGTCTATGCTTGAAACCAGTTTCATAACAGAATAATAACTAGCCAAACTAGGTGCACACACCAGAGAGGGCGATATCTTTCTAATTATGCTGTGCTTGTTCTTGTATGGAGTTTGCAAAATGGCACTTTATAGTATTTTTCAGAAGATGGCATCATTCTTTTACAAATCTAGGTGTCTCTCAATTCTTATTCTTCTTGTTCTTCTGATGTTTAAAGCCCAACAAGCAATTATCAGCAAATGACCTTGTTAATTACTCGCCTTTCAAGGCACAAACAAAAGTCACTCGCTAGGTAGTAGTCATATTCACAGTATAATTTCAATAAACAACAAATAAATTTTTTAACACATTGGGCATCCCTGCAGCCTCATTAATCCAGGCATCCTTTTGTACAAGCCAAACATGCTCTTTAATGCTATGCAGCCCTGCACCTATGAGCTCCTGGCCACCACTTTCAAGAGCAGCTCCTCTTGCCTGCAACGCCTCCTTTGTATTATAGTTTGAAAAACATAAACCATATAACTTGGACTCTTAGATCATAATGAAAATATTCAAAAATGGTAACATTGATTCTTCCCTCAGAAGCCTACAGATAAGTGAATTCTTATTTTGTTTCTCACTGCACTACCAATTCACATCACACATCTTTCATGTTGATGTTCCTACAAACTACAGAGCTGAACACTCTCAAGCACCTGAGGAATCACCCCTTGCAGATACAGTGTACACATGGGGATAAAGAGTTTTACACTCCTATATCCTTTTATGTATGCCACACTTGCTCTTGCACAATTCCAAACAACACAACCATTTATTTGCTGGTCCTGACAGACTTTCTCACCTGATCCAATACCATATTAGAGCAATACACATCATCTTTCCATGGTCCATTGTAATCAGTAAGGGAGCTTCCAGATAAAACTCTGAGGTTTTTTGCATCAACAGTACAGATCACACTCCATGATGCATCATCAAGATAGAGTATAGGAAAAATATGATACAGGTTGAAAACCAATATCCTTATAAAGAAGAAATGAGAAGAGGAGAGGAAACCAAGGAAAAGGAATAAATAAATCAATAAATGAGGTTGAGACTCCAAAAGACATCAAATTGTGAAAGGTTTTAACAGCACAAAGATGCAAAAACAAAAGAGACCAACAGCAAATAAGTGTAGGAAAAATGAGTAAAATAAAGTTACAATGCTAATTTTCAAATAAAAGATAGAAGGCACCTAACAAATAAATGGTTGGGACGAATAAATCCTTCATTTCATCCATAACGGATTTGCATTATCATTATACCTATTTATTTTGAATATGAAGAGAAATTACATAGAAGTACATAGTTGTTAGTGATCCTATACAATCCCACTTATTCCTCAGCCAAATACAAGAATGTTACAACAAACTGCCTAACAAACAAACTAATATATATTTAAATAATATTTATTTACCACATCACTAGACAAAGGTGTAATGAATATTCCTACCATCAAATAGTCTCCTAAACATCCTAAATATTAAAAACCCATGGGAAACAATTTTACATAGCGAACTATAAATTGGAAATTCACTAGAACTTCATACATATTGTAATGATTCTGAGAATTGATGAGACAGCCCTCTGTGCATCTTTGTTGTAACGTCAACAAGAACCTTAAAGGTCCAACTATAAAGAATAGTGACTAATCATCAAATTTTTTAAATGCCTTTATCTAAATAAGCTGGGAAATCAAGAGTGGAAGAAATGAAGCAACATTAAAGTATACTGTGATGCCTTTGACACTCCTGAAACTTCGGTGAAGTTGAATGACTGTGTCCATATTCATTTAGAAACTTGGAAGACTGGAATGCTATTCAACATCTCAGAATTTCACTCTCCTATATCCCAAAAATATGGAAGCCCAGAATAGAGAAATAAACTACATATGTAAGTATTCCACATTAGTGATTTTAAAAAGTAATATTAAAGAAGAAAAATCTATGATTCAATTATGCATCATATTGAAAAACAGACAACTATATTCAATGAATACTAACAAAAAGACTCATAGTAAACAAACAGATTATAACAAGTTGATCCAGGTATTATTTGAAAAGAAAGAACAAGGAAGTTATACAAAACGATACCATCCAAAAAGCTGTAAACAATATGACCTCTCATTCAAATGAAAATAGTAATATTCCAATGCACCCCCATGTGATTAAACAAAGTAACCTAAAGTTAAAAATAAATAACAAATGCAAAAAAAAAGTAGCAGATGAATAGCTCTATATATCAAATATCCTGAATAAACACAAGAAAAAGGTCATACTTGTAGCACATTGGTCGTGGGCAGCGATCATCTTCACATTTGTATATTTTTGCATTTGCATATCCCAGCTTAATAGTGATGTTCCTTTCCAATTCATTTTTGAAACGGACTGTCTGTAGCCACAAAATCATACTAATTTATCTAAGCCCCTTTAAATGAGTATATTACTCCCAAAAACTAATTAAAAATCTAAGAAAAAATCATGAATGGTGTTTCATAACCCTTAGAAACTATTTCAAATTTTCATTAAAGTAATCCAGAGACAATAGGCTCTGATCTAATCTAACAATTAAAAATATGATACAATTCAGTGTGCTTTCAAAAAGAATAATAACAATTTTTTATTTTCACCAACAGAAAAACTAGCAACTACTACAGCAATCACCCCTGGTAATAGGGTGGGCACCAACAAAATTAATAATATAGATATTCAGTCAAATCCCCAATACAAGGATTGAATCAAAGTAAAATTTTATGTGTCTCCATTACTAATCCAGGAAGAGTTGGGCCTGGAAGAATCAATAGTGAACATTGATATCCAGATAAATTGAATTTCAAAAGGCTATACTCACAGTTAATTGGGGGAGAAAAGGAAACTCAACATATCAGCAGCACCAAAATTTTAGACAAATCTAAACATTCATAATATCCTCGCACCTAATTTTGATACTTCAACTGCTCGAGAAGTGATAAAAATAAAATGCAGAATTAAAAAATATGCTCCTGTTTAACGGCTGTGAACCTGCAATAGATGCTCAGCAATTCCTCTCCCTTCGACTTTTCATGTGGAACTCAATCCAGTAATGGATCTTTTGAAGTAAAAGAGAGAAGAGTGGAACGCAAATATCTATTCAGCTCATTCCAAGTTGGTATCTATCCACTGATATGTCCATATATGGTTGTCAGGCAGATGGGTCATCACTCAAGCAGAGGCTATTCCATTCCCCATTTTTAACTTCGTAATTTTCTATTTCAATTCTGCAATTTGTTTTACAATTAATAGTGGTTAATATGGCAATAGCCCACTGACACAGCACCTGCTAGACCTGTTGTAACTTTTGAATGTAGCAGAGGTTATCTGCCACTTCACAAATTTAATTCTCAACTCAAGGTACAATTTATCTCAATGGTTCCTTTGACTTAAATGGATATTAAAAAATGTTCCCACATTTCCAGCCAGGAACACAAAATACTTCCTATTACCAAGTAGCTCTGCAAATTTCTACCGGCCAAACTATCCTCTGGGTAAATGTCCTCAGTGTGATTCAATAGCTAAAATTTCCCAACTGATAGCAACAAAATTATCACAGCCTTTCATTGCCTCTATTTCCTTTTGAGGTCTTTCCTATTCTTGCAATCATCATAATATTGGCATATAATTTTATCAGTGTCTTAGGTGGATTGTATATTTTAGTCCACTAGATCAATTTCTACAATTCATGAATTAACACACCTTATGTATTTTTCAAATGGGCAGATGAAAGGGCTTGTTGATTGTTGAGAAAGAAGGTGAAACCATAGAAGCAAACATCTGGAAAAAATCAAGATTATACCCGATTAATCAGGAGTTGGGGATTTTGCCGATTTTTCCCCCCAAAAAAATCAGAATTAATCTGTCAACCTTGATCAATGATTTTTCCAAAAAAATCGTCGTCAAAAAACACAAAACAAAAACAGGATTTAAATGCAGAAAAAAACACATAATCTAAACAGCATTAAAAAACACGGAAATTACCGGCCGCATTTTCTTTAAAGGCAGCACTTGTTTTTCGATTAACAGAGTCAAGGGTAGACGGAAATTTCTCAGTGCAAATCGAGGGCAGACGCTGTGATTCACGAATTCCCCAAGCAGAGCCGCATTTTCTTGGAGCCAAGCCAGGTATTTGCCGGGTTACCCTATATTACCTGTATTAACTTACTGTATTATGACAGTAATAGATAGACTGTATTAGTCTATAATTTACTGTAATAGATAGACTGTATTATCTTACTGTAAGAATAATTATGACTGCATTGTCGGTCTAAATTACTGTAATAGACAATACAGTCATATATTACTGTCATAATTTAGATAGACTACATTACCTCATATATTACAGTCATATATTACTGTATTTTATTTAGATAGTCATCTATTACAGTAATACAGTAACATGACTGTAATAGATAGATCTCTTATTTTATTTAGATAACCATCTATTAATAGATGGCAGGAAATAAAATACAGTAATATAGATAGAGAATACAGTAATATGATATATTACAGTATCAAACTTCTGTATTATGCCGTAAATAAAATACAGTAATATATGATATACTGTATATAATCTTAGATATCTTAAGTTTTAACTGATGTATACTATACACTTCTTATAATCAAATTGTTCTAAAAATTGGTTAGTAAATGTTTGACACAGAAGTGTATAAGAAGTGTTGTCAAATTTGATTATAAGAAGTGTATAAAAACTTTGAAATTTTAGAACCATAAGTTCGTAGTTTATAAAAATACATCTCTTCTTTGCTTCACTTTGAAATGAAAGAATAATTTCTAGAGTATCATAAGTTTTCTATTATCTAGAATCTAGATCAATGTTTTTAATACCTACTACATCCACCTTCTATATTGCATTGCAAGATAATGAGAGAATCTATTATATCTCATCTTCCCTTTCAGCTAAAAGTCATTGCCTGCCCTTCATTTTAAGCTGTCACCAAACAACCTAGTGATGGGTTGAGCAGTAAACCCTTTAAAGCTCTCTGTAGTCAACAAAGTAGGATAGAATAAGTTATGAATATAAAGATATTCTTCTACCATCATCCATGCAATCAAACAAGGTAAATGCAGGCCTTGGAGACTGAATTCTATCATAAGGGACTAGCAGAATAACCATCATAGGAGACTGGATTAGCTTTGTATTGGACATCTAATTGTATTGTTTCCTGAAGCTAGTTAGGGATTTTTGGAGGTCTTGGATTATGAATTGTTGGCTGGGATAGTTTTGTCACTTTATATGGATGCTTATAGGTCAGCAAGTTAGAAAAGTGTTACTCCTATATTGTTAACATTTTCTGCCTTCATATGGGTATATCTCTTTGAATTCGGTTTGGGATTTGATTACCCTCCATTGTTGAAATTTCTGATTTGTGTTTCTACTTTCTACCATATCTTTCGCCGTTGTAAACTTGATAACCAATTACATTAACACTTCCAATTTCCCATGTCAATGAATTTCAAGTGCAATTATTGTACACAAACCCAACCATAGAT
Organism: Cryptomeria japonica; assembly: GCF_030272615.1. Lineage (NCBI taxonomy): Eukaryota > Viridiplantae > Streptophyta > Pinopsida > Cupressales > Cupressaceae > Cryptomeria > Cryptomeria japonica. The sequence continues at coordinate 680,542,561 of NC_081408.1, read as the reverse complement.
CCCTCAAAAGTTAAAGACTTTGTGTAATGTTTTTGTAGAACTGATTCTTGATCACAATGCCACATCAAAAAGACTTTGCGTGGAAACATTGCATAGTAGTTCCAAGTAGCACAAAGGTCAAGTGCAATTGGTGTCTAGAAGAGATCAGTGGTGGAATTTATCGTTTTAAATGGCATTTGTCAAAAAAACGAGGAAATAACACCGAGATATGCAAAGTATGCCCTGCAGATGTCTCGTATCAAGCAAAACAATTTCTTGAAGGGATTGTTAAGAGTAAGATCAAAAAAGCAAGAATTAGGGTTGAACTAGGTCCTAGTTCTGCAAATGTCAAGAGGAATCGTTTGGGTGAGGAGGGTGGTGAAGATGGGGATTTCAGGGAATCTGTGTCAGCACCTACTTCTACAACATGTGGACCAAATACAGGTGGAGGAAACATTAATACTTTCTTCCAACCTCGTACTACACTAGGGTCACAAACCACTTTGGAGAGTACATGATGGAGGAAAACCGTCACTGAACAAGCCAAGAAGGCAACTGATAATTTTCGGTACTCCTCTAGCTTGGCATTCCATACTTCTAGAAATCCATATTGGCAACCTATGGTAGATGCCATTGCAGCTGTAGGTCCTGGGTTTCAAGCCCCATCTTATGAGTCATTGAGGGTTGGTATGCTTAAAGATGCAATACATGATGTTGAAAATGTTGTAAAAGAGCATCAGTTACAATGGGCTAAAACTAGTTGCAGCATTATGTCTGATGGTTGGACAGATAGAAGGAACCGAACTCTCATTTACTTCCTTGTCTCTTGTGAGATTGGCACTATTTTTTGGAATCTGTGGATGCACCTAATATAATGAAATCCACAACTGCATTGTTTTAGATGTATGACATGGTAGTTGTGAAGTAAGGCCACAAAATGTGGTTCAATTTATCATAGACAACATTGTTGTTTGTGTTGCTGTTGAGAGACTTCTGAGAAATAAATACCCCTCTATGTTTTTCACACCATGTGCAGCACATTGCCTTGATCTAACTCTAAGGGACATTGGAAAAATTGAATGGGTTAAAGAGGCATTGCAGAAGGTTACCAAATTTATTAAAAATCACATGAGGATTTTGGCTATAATGCGCTCTTTCACAAGAGGCAATGAGTTAGTTCGACTAGGGGTGACAATATTTGCAACACACTTCCTTGCATTGCAGAAACTATGTGAGCAAAAAAGTGATTTGAGGCAAATGTTTGTTTCAACTGAGTGGAGGGAGTCTAGCTTCACAAATCAAGCAAATGACATAGCAGTGGCAGAGTACATGTATTCTACCAGCTTTTGGGAATCTATTGAACAAAGTGTAGAATTTTTAGAGCCTCTAGTAAAAGTCTTGATACTAGTGGATGGGGAAAAACCCCCCATGGGATATGTGTCTGAGGCCATGGATAGGGCCAAGGAGATGATAAGGAGTAAGCTAGGAAATAACAGGGAGAGGTACATACTGTTGTGGGACATAATAATAGGAGATGGGATGGACAGATGCACACTCCTCTCCATGTTGCAAGATACTTGCTCAATCCTTTGTTATTCTACAAGACTTCATACACGGGTATTGATGGTGAAATCAAACAAGGCTTCTATCAATGCATGGACAAAACGTTTCCAGACATGGAAAAATTTAATGCAACTACCTCAGAATTGGAAGTCTACAAGCAAGCTAAGGGTTTCCTCTCTTATAGGGCTACCATACAAGGCATAAAGACCATCCAACCAAGTAGACTCTATAAACTTTTGACAATCTCTTTATTTTGCCAACATGCTCATTAAGTTTCTTAAGATTTTAAGATACTCTTAGTCTTACAATATCATCTTCATATGATGTGTTTTTCTGCTTAATGGTGGGCTTCTTTTGGAGACAAAGTACCAAATTTAAGGTGGATGGCAATGCGCATTTTGAGCCAACCATGCAGCTCATCAGCTTGTAAGCATAATTGGAGTGTTTTTGAACACGTACATTCCAAGAAACGCAACCGCCTAACACAAAAACAGATGAATGACTTGGTATTTGTTCACCACAACCTCAGCTTGAAGATAAAGAAAGCTCAAGGTAAGAATATTAATATATAGTTGCAGTAATTTCAAATTGTATTCACTATTCATTGTGTTTCTCACTTGTAAGGCAAAGACTAATTTCTACATGGGCAAAATCAGGAACTATTAAGGAAGATGAGCCCAATTGACCTCGATAAGATAAATCCAGAATCTGAGTTGATAGTTGCTGATTATAATGATACTTCACTTGGACTTGAAGATTTTGATCTCATGACGGAAGCCAACTTGGATTGTGATAGGGTTGAACGAGCTAGGACAGGCTCTTACCCCGGGAGCTTTCATCATCAAGGCCTCCTGCCCTGTAGCATGTCATTGCCTACTATTGATTTTTTGGAACTCCATACTTAGTTTACAGTTTGACTTTGTACAAAGTCACAAACTATATTGTAATAGACATGTTGACATCTATCACCATCTAGATATTATTTATGTCGTGGTATGCTTTGTGCATTGTAATCAGCGATATGAATATAAACAACGAAAAATCTATTTTCTACAATTCATGTGTTTAAGTGTCTATTTTGTTTGCCTACAATATCTCTATGCTATGGAAATGCCCTTAAATATTAAAAAAAAGGTAATTCCTCAAACGATTAATGCTTCTTTGGGTAAAACATTGCAAATAAATATCTTATTAGTGTATGCAAATCTGAAACATAAAGGTTTATCCAAGGACTACCATATGATGATTATGTGATTACATAAAATCAACAATAAGAACAAAATCACCAAAATATATCAACACAAGATTTACGTGAAGAAACCCTTTCAGGAAAACACTCCACACGAGAAAAAGGATAAGTATGTATTAATCTTTGACAAAAAGATACATCCAACACAATTACACTCTCTTCACTCTAGCAACATTCTGCTGATACATGTGTACCTATAAAATAAACTTATGAAACTACTTTCTCTTGCATTCAATTTATAGAGAAATGGGAGAAGAATAACACAAATGGTTTCCCAAAACAATATACCATCAAACCATGATAAAATGTAAAAACTCTCACATCCAAAATGAGGAGGGTCTTCTGAGATTAGTAAATGAACCATGAATAGAAAAAACAATCTCCATATTAATAAACAACTTTGACTTGCAATACTTCCACAATCGCCCATATCCCAAGGTAAGCATCCAAAATGAGAAATTTGCTAAAAATAATTTTGTAACTGTTGCTAATAACTCAACCTCCTTCATGAATGCATATAACAACTAATGCTATCATCCAGAAAAAAATGTTAATTACAAAATTATTTTTCAACTTAACCCTAGGCATCCAAGGACGCTTTCCAAGAGTATCGGAGATGCATAAAGTATACATAAGTTACAAGAGAAAGAGATAAATCCTAAAATTGATCAACCATTTAAGGCCTGTAAAGAAGCCAAAATTTAGTAATAAATATCAGTATCCAGGCACCATTCAAATGACAGAAAATGGACCATTCATTTACCCAAGCTTGAGAAGAAGATTTAAAAAAACAGCGACAGGTGAATTGATATTAGGGCTCAAGGAGAATGAAGATAAGCAGCAGGCAATGTGGGAGCTGCCTGTTGGAGATGTAAAACAATGTATGAAGAAACAGCATGCCAAGGAATTCATAGTCCCAATAAAGTGATTACAATTTCATCCATGCCCATGAAGCAAAAGAAGAAATGATATCCATTCTCACAATAGGTTAAACAGAATCTCAGTTGATGCTAGTCATCTTTTTACATCTCCAATTTCGGACAGTAACTGGTCAGCAGCCAATGAATGAGGTTGGTTTTAGCAAAAATTATTTTAAACAAAAGAATGTGCAAGGTTTAATAAACAAACTGAAGCGGCAATTCATTGGTGCCATTTACAATATTCTACTGAATGAGAACAAAAGTATTTTCAATTGTCTTAGAATAATGTCCCAAAATTTAAAATCACTGAAACATATCGCAAACATTTAGAAGGACAACAGATATTAAATATACAATACTGCTGCATTGTAAAAGCTTTAACTGAAAAAGAAAAAGTGAGTGCCATTATTGTCAAATCCATTTCAGAGGCAATCTCGTTCAAATTAAGATGTTAAAACAGTTAACGATCTTGGAAAACAAGGCATGTTCTTCACATATAGCCTGCAACTCCAAAAACCATACAAAAAATGGCAATGCCCATAAAAATCTAAAATAAGCTAAATAAAGGAAACTAAAAGATAATTTGCTGACACCCAATCTTGTGTTTGAAAAAATTGCAATTGTGCTGTCATGCTCACATATCTAGTCTACACTGGGGCTCATTATGGTTTGGCCATAGGTATATTGCTGCCCATGGCAACTGAGGTGGACAAGGTACCATTTTTAATTCCTTGCATATGTCGCCCTTGCTATGCCAGGCCCAAGTGCTTGTCATGTTGACTTGTACTCCTGGGTGGCAGCTTATTATTGGTGCCACATATTCTTTAGTGGGGTCAAATTGCTAAGGTGATTTTATTTGACTTTCTAATGCACTTTCATTGTGCTCCTTGGGCCCACCTTGCTTGCTCCCAGCACAAAGTCTTTTCAAAGGTGACACCAACCACTCCAAGTGTTCAAATCTTATTTGCTTGTGCCTGCAAGGCATATCTCAATGTGCTTCTCTTGCCCATGTAGCTTTATGCAAGCCGTTGGTCTATTTTGCAATGCTCTAGCACCTCTGAGGTCATTGATCTCCATGGCAACTCAAATTGTTTAAATTGTGATCTGCACCTAAGGAATATTTTACAGCCTATATGCCATGTGATTTGGTGGGGTTATTCATCTCTCTTGTAATTGATGGAACAATAGCACGGCCATAGCCATGAACTTTCGACAAGGTAATCTACTACAGATGCAAATCAAATCATTTTGCAGAATATTTTCCTTGAGGAAAGGTGTGTATGTACTTCCAAAAGTGTTACAAATTCAATGGTCATATGCTTTGCTAAAGGAGACCCTATTTCTTCACAAGAACACCTTGCACTTCTACACAAGAATGTGTACCTCTTTCAACACTTAGGTGAATTTAATATGCTATACCTGGATATGCAGATGGTTTCTTCTCTACTGTATGCTCTACTTGCCTTTCCTACCCAATTTCAAGCCTCATAGCTATGTGACAAAGGGTAGTTGGTTTTCATTGATTGCTCTAGCTTATTGAGGTCAAGCTAGTGCTCATTTGTGAAGGTGTCTCTGTCTATTGCAGATGGTTGCAGTGACATGACTTAAGGACTACCCACTACAATGCTGCAAATCAAAGTTGGAAAACTTTGCAAGCACTCATGAGCCACATATGATAGCAAGTAACTTGTTGAAAAACTTGTCATCAGGTTTTTAAATACTCATAACAAATTTTGCATGTAAACCTATCCAAACTTGCCAAAATCAATACTAAAATTTTTTTCTACCAAACTTTAAGAAGTTAATGTAATTTCAAGCATTTTCAAGAAGTGTTTGAAGATCAGCTTGCCATTATATTTTAATGAAGAGTAATCGTTATTATTCTTGTTACTAGATTCATGGCTATACTTTGCTTGTGGTAGATATTTGTTGGAAGCTAAGTCACGAGGTTCGCCAAATTTCAACCATGAAGTTCGAAATTCGGCAAACTTCAAAACATGACTTAAAATTCGTTAATTTGTCTCATATTGGAACAGGTAGAGGGCATATTTTTTTTCAAATAAGATGTATTCAAAAAAAACATTTTTTTACCACTTCTATCCAGTGTTTTCCCTGTTTGGGCAGTTCCAGGCACGGGCATAGAAATCCCTCTGGCAGGGATTGGGGGGGTCAAGATTAACAAATTATTGCCGGCTGTCATACTCAGGCAAGGCCAAGGTCTGCGCATAGGTGGAGCCACGGAACATATTACATAAGCGAATGAAATTTTTGTGCGTCAAAGCCATTCAGCATTTTTAATATATCTTAAATGTCTGATGTTAATTAAAATCGTATTAATGTTTTCCTATGTTAAGAAAGTCGTATGTAGATTAATATATATTTACGTATGTTAAGATATGTCTTCCTAGTACACATATCTAATATAGTTATTCAAATATACATTTAAAATTTGTATATTTGATATATTTATGATTTATATAGTAATAATATTTAAATTAAAATTTTTGAACTTATTTATATTATAACATTTTATAATTTAATATAATATATTCAAATTTAATTTAATATTATTTTATTTTTTAATTTATAATTTTAAATATTATTATTTATATTTAAAAAATTAAATTTATATAAGACAAATTTAATACGAATTTATATCGATTTTTTTTCCTCGTCAAATTTCATTCAAATTTTATTGTTGCCGAATTCCAATTCGAACTCAAACCTTGTGACTTAGCTTAGACGGATGAACAACAATATTTCTCATATGACATTTATTCTGATACTCTACATTTGATGGTTGATAATCATTGGAAGGATGACCAACAATATTTGTCATGTGGCATTTATTATGATAATCTGCATTTGATGGTTGATACTTGTTGGAAACTTGGAAGGATGAACAGATTTTTCTCATGTGACATTTACTAGGGGTCGAGGATGAAAGCAGAGACTCCTCACATTTGATTAAAAATTCTGAAATTTGGATACGAGTTTTTCATGACGAATGCCATATCATTGAAAAAATGTGAAACTAATGATAAGTTACCCGATTTGGAGACGGAGTCAGCTGAATAAGAGACAAAGGTGGCAGCATATGAGGAGATAGAAGGTAAAGTTGGTCGACCATAAGGAGCAAGTTCCCCACATACACAACTTGATCATATCAATATGGATGAGGCACCTATCAAGGGTCCTAATGGGCATATTGCAGCTATAACATATACTTCAGCAAGACCCACACAGCAGCAACAAACTATTTTGAGCTTTAGTTGTAGATGAAATTTATGATTTATAATTTTCATTGATACTAAAACTTGAAGTTCATATGTATTCGCTATTCAAAGGTTGAGTTAGTTTGTCTATGATAAGTATTAAACTCAAATTTTAATTTCTATATGATGGAAATCAGTAATATGTTAAAAAAATTCAGTACATATGTGTGCTTTTAAAGAATACTTAAAAAATTTATATATTTTCAAATATTCAATAAATTTGTCAAGTTGTTGCCAAGTTTATCCCAAAGTTTTTGCAGAGTCCCAAGTTTTTTAGAAATTTTGGGCCTGCTGAGTTATTGTTGCGTCAGAGTCTTTCAACAATGCCTACAAATGACTAAATGGATAGAACTTAATGCACAATCACATCAACTTATACCCCTGCAAGCCTAAATTCTGATTGCATTGACATATGCAGCTGTTGAAAATCTTCTTCCCTGACTTACACACATGCAATTCCAAGAAAGTGCAATCTTCCATGCCATTGTGTGTCAGTCAAGATATATGACTGCATAGAGTGACTCATGAGGATGACATGACTAATCTCCAACAACCCCATGAGGATGATTGCAATTGATATGCTATATAATAAAATATATCTGACTGTAATTTGTTCTAATGGTCAGTCTTTGAACCAACTTCTTAATCTACTGTGTATCACATTGTTCTAAGATATCAAACAGTAAATGAAAAACTTAGCAAAAGCTGATAGCATGTGTTGAAAATCAAAGTAATGGTGATTCAGGTAAGCCTTGTGTCTACGGATGAATGTCTCCATGGCAGGTAATTAAATTTCAGAGAAGTCTTTGAGCCCAGTTACCAACTCCATCTTGCCACACTTGCTGACATGATGTGATAGGAGGTAGGACAAATCTCCTACACCCCCATGAGAATGATTGCAATTGATATGCTATATAATAAAATATATCTGACTGTAATTTGTTCTAATGGTTGGTCTTTGAACCTAATTCCTAATCTACTGTGTGTCACATTGTTCTAAGATAACAAACAATGAATGTCAAACTTTAGCGTGTGTTGAAAATCAAAGGAAAAGTGATTCAGGTAAGGCTTTTGTCTACAGATGAATGTCTCCATGGAAGGTAATAAAATTTTAGAGGAGTCTTTGAGACCAGTTGCCAACTCCATCTTGCCACACTTGCTCGCATGATGTAATAGGAGGTAGAGTGATGATTGACAACATCATAGCACATTGCAGAAGCTTTGTAACGGTCCCCATTGCCAAGCTGCATGTATATTCTCATTTTCTTATAAGTTGTGACTCTATTACCTAATAAAGTAGACAATGGACTGGTTAGCTAAGAGATCAATTTTTATAGTGAGATTTGATATTTGGTGCCACCTTCTGTCTAGTGTTAGTCCCACCCTTACTTGTGGATTGATTAACACACACTTATACTGAGAGGGAGAGGGGGGCAGGAAGGGAGAGGGAAGGGGGCAGGGCGTGAATCAATATAAGACAAACTTTAACTCATTTTGAAATTAACAACCATAATAATAGCAAACACACAAGATCCATACAATTAAGAACACAAGATTTACATGGAAACCCTTTCAAGAAAAAACCATGAAGAAGAACTGCTTGGATTAATTGTCCAGATCCAACCACAACAATAATAGAATGATCTTACAATATTTGCAGGCACCAAACCATTGGAGACACCAGTCCCCACTTAATTTGTAGGCACCAACATACTGGAGACACCAATCCCCACTTAAGAATTTGCACGCACCAACCTACTAGAGACACCAATCCTCACTTAATTTGTAGGCACCAACCTACTAGAGACACCAATCCCCACTTACAGAATTTGCAAGCACCAACCTCTTCTGCAAAAATTAGTTTTGGATGTTGCTTCTTCAACAGATGATTAGCATATTTTTCTGCACTTTCACACTACACAAAATCTACTTTGTATATTCAAATGATAAAACATTTCCTCACACACCATACTTACAAACACAATTCACCTTTAATTAATTACATAAGACACATAAGTCGGCCCTATAACATTATCATAATAATAAAATTCCATGAATCGACCTCCAATTACACTTCTTTCAAAGTAATAAAATTCCATGGGTCCTCCTCCAATTACACCTCTTTCAAAATAATAAAATTCCATGAGCCAGACTCCAATTACACTTCTTCCAAAATAATAAAATTACACAAGTCGGCCAAACAACTGAAGCCAATATAACAATCTCCCAAACTTTAACATCGACAACCTTTGTCATCAATGGCAATATTTCCAACAATCTCACTCTCACATCAATGACCAAATTTCCAAAAATCTCCCTTCTTGAACAAAACACACTTTGACATCAATGACAACATTGCCAACATGGATATCATCCAATTATATAGCTCTAGCTCGCATGAGTCTTATCTACAATGCATATCTCATTGCTTTAACAATATATATCATTAGTGAGCCATTCAACTATCATCCTTGAGGGGTATGCATTGTGGTTTTGTCTTGCAGCCATGCATTGAAGCGTAATCTGTAAATTGAAAACATCATTAGGTATATCATTTGTCTTATGCACGGTCTGCTATCAGCATAATGAGAAGTTTGCAACTGGCTAGCTAGTATATCATGGGCTTAGCAACATATTTTAGGATCTCTCATACATCTAGGAACACCCTCCTTGATTTAGATATGCCCAAAGTAAATGACAAACTGCCCACTCTTAAGCATTGGCATCCAGCTGTCCAAGTTTTGTTGATGAATCTCTACACTTTCATCTTGATGACAAATTCCAATCTAGGCACATGGAGTTGCAGTTTTGAAAGCCAACACAAAAACAAACTGTAACATAAAATATATGCATTCCTTACTCGAACTCGATTGCAAGAATAGGAAAAAAGGAATGAGCTCTTACAGTTTAACTGAAATTCACCAATCACCAAATTAGCAAAAATTAAAATTAAGAAAAAAGATTAAATTAAAATCAAACTTAACTGGAAGAAAAAATCAAGATAAATGCATTTAACCATATACTATGTTTTCAAAATATACCTTGCAGCATATCCTATACAAACCTTCAAAGAAAACAACTGTTAGATTGAAAAGCAGAAAGAGAAAGCTACCTGGACACCAGATATGGCTCTAACCACGGTTGATTTTCCATGTGCCACATGCCCAATTGTGCCTAAACAGATAATATGAAACAATTCAGTGAGATCCTAGTTCTAAGATATTATATCTCATTACAAACACTAGGACCTAGAAAAAAAAATTAGGACCATAAAAGGCCACAAAAGGAGAATTTGAAACAATAAAAAAACAAAAATATGCTGATCTTAGAAGTCTGTTTCTAGGAAAACCTTGCATGGCATTTCAAGTCTGAACATTTTTGTAGATAAAAGAAAAATATAATTATCTTGAAGCAAAAGGTGTAAAGACCTTCAGGTTATTACTGTTCACGGAGAAGGAGTAGTCCAATTTTCTGCCCTCCAGCCAATAAATTTCCAAAGAAAAATCTTGTTATCATCATTCTTCTTGGTCTAAAAAGGGAAATGTGCTAAAAGGACACTGACTTGGTCAAATCACACAAAAAACAGGTAACATATAATGACTTTAACCCCTACAGGATCAACTTAAAAAATTTGAAGTGACAGCTTTGAAATTATTCCAAGCGTCAGTGTGAAGGAAAGTTCAGTGCCAAAAATATTAAATTTCAGCACAAAAAAATGCTCAAGTCAACACCAAAAAATTTGAAGCTAAACAAGACCTATTTCAATGTCAAAATGCGTAAGTTGACATTATAGAAAAAAAGGTTGATGCATCAAAATAGACAACGAATTGGCACCAAAAGACCAGTTAGCACTATGGATGATGCTGAATATCACATAATGATAAAAATAAAATATTGAGCTATACAAGAACACCCCAGATGACCCCATGGTAGACTCTTCAAGATAACTGTCATTTCTGAATTAAAAATTTAAAAGATCAAGTATTGAACTCAAGACCCAGCAAAATCTTGGCAGCAGCCTATAATTTTGACTGACACAAAACCTGACAAAAAGCTAAGCAAAAGGTAAGGAAATTGAAATAAAAAATCATAATTCAAGTTGCAAAAAATATATTGAGCAATGACAACAGCACCAAGGCTCACCATACTTAGAGATTTTTCAAAAAAGCCAATCCTATAATTGAACACCATAACTGTCTTTTCCAAATTGAAAGGTCGGGTACTTTATTGATCCATTGTCATAAATTGGTTCAATAAAGACCTTGTCAGCATCAAAATTTTGACACAAACAAGGGACTAGGCAAGAACTAGGAAAATTAAAAAAATATTTGTGAATTCATTAAATAAATTTAAATAACATGTCAGATACTGTTAAAAAGAATACGAAATAAGTTCAAAGAACATGTAACAAAAAATTTGGAAAAAAATCTGCTGGCTGGTAGATTTTGGTATAGCCTCATGAGGCTTTCTGTGCAAGGATCTACAAGTGCCAGCCAGGAACTTGCCTGCCAAGTTTCTGATACTGGCCAACCCAGCTTGACTCATGAGTCTGGGGAGCTCTCTGCAGCTTTTAACACCACGGATGTATCTTCCAAATATGTTATAAACATTGTAATTTTAACCCACAATAAAGAATTGGGGAATTAGTTAGACAGTAAATAACCTGAGTGCATGTCAAGTTACATTTATCACTGACAGCAATAAAAACTCTTGAAGAAAGATAGTGCCGTTTTTCATTTTGTAAACATGTTCTAAGCATCCTCTTCTGGAATGAATAAAATCTGTATTGAAGGACATTAGATGTTGGTAATTGAGTAGAATTATCTGGAAGAATTGTGAATTTCATGTGGAGATATTAGCTTAGCTCCAAAAAAACAGCATCAGTTAACATTCTACCCTTCAGAAAAGTATTATTTTGCTATGTTCCACCAGGTTTCTGGGACAGGGTTGTGGGGATGGGGAGATGCATTTTCAGAATGGACCTTTTTGAATCCATTTTAAGAGACAGCAAGGGATGGCTATTAAAAAATAGCAAGCTTAACCAGGGACGTGTTTCCTAGGCAAAGCCAGGCATCCCAGAAACATAAATGCTGAGGGGACAGGGGGGGCAGGTAGAAGACATCCCCTTACCATCTGCAACCCCTTGCATTTTTTGGAAACAAGAGCAGAAACACAAGGACACAGAGGAAAGAGAAAGGGGACGGCCAGTACCCTGCATTTTGCACCATTAAAAAAAACTCACCGAAATTAAAAAAAATAAGTCTTATTTTATTGTTTTTGTGGCCCCCACAGCCCAGCTCACCCTAAACGGGTTAAAAGAGCTAATTTCTATCTCATTTTGACATTTCCTAGAACAAGTAGCAACAGCAACAGCAAGCTGCAGGGTTTGGAGGAGAGAAAAAAAAAAGAGTAAACAGCAAGGTTTGAAGGAGCATTTGGAGCATTGTGACCACTCCAGGTGAGTCATTTGTTTCTTGTCATTTGTTTCTTTTTTTTTTTCTTTTTTTTTTCAAAGATTGAATAAGAAATGACCATCAAATTTATGATTTTTTTCCCTCATACTTCAGTACTTTAAACTTGCATTATACCCGTAAAACATGAGCAGCAGTGGCAATGATAGTAATGACCTAGAAGGGGAAGAAGTTGGAAACGAAATAAATATAACTGGGGGTGGGAGTGAGGGTGTTGGGAGTGAAGCACAACATCCACAAAACTGATTTGAGTGCCCTTCCCATAACTTAAAACCCTATGCACAAGGCCTTTTTTAACCCCAAAAAACCTCTTTTTTGCCTTGTTCATGCCATAGATGTCAGAAAGAAAAATTCTAGAGGGAGTAGGGTGTGGTTATGTCACATATGCGAAAAAACAAAGGAGAATAACAAGATAAAGTGTTATAGATTAAAAGTCAAAAGGTGTGCCCATGCCAATGCAATTTCCTTCACAGCCATCTATGCCCCAACCCTTGTCATCTAGTGTTGGTAGTGGTAGTGGTATTCATAGTGTGGATGCCAAAAAAGGAAAGAGGAAGGCTAGTGATAGCAAGCAGCCAGGGTCAATTTCAAATATGTTCAATGTGCACGCACAAGAAATGACAAAGTCTTCCATTGCTACTTTTTATGCCCATGACATTCCATTTCATGTGGCCCATTTTTCTTACTTACTATTGGTATCTCTTTTGTACACCCTGGAGATCATAAACTATGCATTACACACCTTGACATGAGGACATGAGGCAAACTTGGATGATGGAGGACATGAGGCAAACTTGGATGAGGACAGGTTGTTCTATTGTGATGGATGGATGTACCAATATTAGAAATCGGCCTCTCATCAGCATCATGGTAACATGCACAATTGGCTCTTATTTTCTTAAGAGCCATGATTGTTCTGGGAAACACAAGGATGCAACAGTGGCAATGACGTTGATTTTGATGAAAGTGAGAGGCAGCAGCATACTTTCTTTGTTTTACTTTTGAGTTGACTCGTTTGAGACTTTTTAAATATATGATATTTTTGTTGAAACTTGCAGCCTTGGGCATTTTGATATTCATTTTACATGCATATTGACAGTGATTCAATGAATTATATTTATGAATATATGAAAGCAATTTGAATTAACCATAGTATTAAGTTACATCATGTATATGAATTTATGAATTTCAACTCTCATTTGAAGTCCCATTTCAACTCAATTTTTATGTATACTGTGTATGATGAATGATTTTAGATTTATCAATGTTATCATATGAATATATTTTAAATTTTAAATTTTCCCTATTTTTTATATAGTCGTCCCCTCTATTGTCCCACTTCATCCCCAAAAATGGCAAAAAAAAAAAATCATCCCGAATACTTGTCTCCCCATCCCCCCATCCCAAAAACTTGTGTTAACATAGGAAAATAGGGAAAAAATTTAAAACAAAAGGAAATTTCAAACATTCATATGATAACATTGATAACACATTAGAAAAATAGGGAGAAAATTTAAAACAAAAGGAAATTTCAAACATTCATATGATAACATTGATAACACATTCAACCAAAACTTGCCAATAAGCTTTTGACATCCAAGAAGGATCTGCTCCTAAACCTTCTCACATTTTCCTAGATCAATCCACTGAGTCTCTTCATAAAATGGCAAAGTGAAGGCACTTTCTATTCAATTCAAATCAAATTTGCAAAGTGCTTGATCACTCACTGATATCTTCTGTTTTCTAAGGTCAGTCCTTGATGCATGCAAAAACAGAAACTTGACTTTAAATGGAGATGGAAAAAAAGGCTGCTTTCAATAAGCTTTTTGTTATTTTACTCATGATTTTTTATCTTCTCCTCCAATTCCAATTCTTGCACTTTTACATGTCCCAGACCAGTCTTTGGTTTTTGATTATTCTATCACTAAAACTGTTGGAGTATCCACGGTTTGAAAATAAAATTGCATGCTCAAAAGCCTAGGATATATGAAGAAATGCTGTTTTATATATGAAGTGATTAAATTGTTGAGCAAACCCTTCTATGACAGTCAGAAAACTGATCTGAGGAATGCTGCTGTCCAATGTTATTGTTGAGCAAACCCTTCTATGACAGTCAGAAAACTGATCTGAGGAATGCTGCTGTCCAATGTTTATTCCAGTAACAAAGCAGAAAAATACCTCATCAAATTCACCAATATGACTGCTGTTATAACAGCTGATATCTTGCCTTAGAATAACTCAAAATCTGCTCAAACAGTGACAAAAAGAATAATATATTTTTTAATGAATTTTGAGTTTTTTTTTAAATTGAATGTTTTTATGCTAGGCTTGGGTATGCCCAGCCATCTTTGCGAAGTTCCCATGTTTTCATAATCTTTCTGGGATAGCTAGGGGAAAAAAAAATTGATTGGGGACAGTGGGGTCATGTTACCCAGGTATCCCTGGAACGTCCTACAAGGTTAAAAATCCTAGGGACACATAATTATTTTGACAAAACTGACATGTTCTCCCGATCTCCCAATGGTACTACTTGGCAGATAAATAAAATGAACTTTCAACCTGTAATATGGACTCTGTGCAATAAAATATTTAAAAACACATCAACACTTTATTTGCACTTGTTGCAAGATACTTGCAACAAGTAGATAAAGTTTGAGTGCTAGAATAAGACCTCTTAAGAATCTATGCCTTGTAATCAGAACACTAAGGTTGTCCCTCTAATATCACAAGTACTGGAAAGGAAATTACTGAAACCCGTATAAGATCAATTGCAGAAATTTCTGAGTTTAGTATAGCCAAGCAAAAGAATTTGCAAACTGAAGAAATGAATTTGAAAAGCATTGATTATCCTTTGAGCTGTAACATGCATCATGGGAATTCTTAAAACCTTAAGAATAGGTCACTAATACAATATCACAACTTTATTTCAAGAAACTATAGCCCACATTCAAAAACAACAAAATTTGTGCACATAAACATGCCTATACTCTTTTTTCCAACTACAAACAATTACAATCTACACCACTAGGCATACAAAATACAGATGAAGTTATCATTTGGTGTCCCAATGTTTATCCCATTAAGCATAAGGATACTGACAAGGCATAAAATGTCAAAGTAACTAGTAAGTACATCCAGTTACAATAGGAACCAAGAAATGTAGTAGGGTAACACTAACAATAACCCAGAGATCTGAAAGAGTAATAAACCACCCTAGAATATATTCATCACAAATAGAAGCTAATGAGACAGCCTGAGAATTTTTACACCAAAGGTGTGCCCTATATGAACTTATTCAACAAACTCATAAAATCTATGGTTATTAATACATCCATGTGAATGCAAGATGATTGGAAATATCCTGGTCGTTCATTAATTTTGGCATTTTAGGAAATGTTCGGTAAAATGCTCCGCCACCACTGTAAGACGGTCTGATGTCTCACACCACGATTTTAAGCCGATGTCGTGTCCAGTGGGTTTTCATCGGTCAAACTTGTGACACCAGGGCATTGAACTTAATGTTTATTTTTGGAAGATTCGCAAGCAAATATTTTCAATGCTCGCCGGTAAAATCTCAACAGGAAATAGTAGGAGCAAAAAGGGATTTGTCTTTGTTCGATTTTAGAAAAAAGATGATGGAGATGAAGCAATTATAAGTTGGACACCGCAATTTTTCCCGGATTGATTTTGCGTTGCACAGAAAAACCTTGTAAAACAGATCAGTTGCATTGTCTGTGCTTCCATATTTTGCACACTCGTGATATTTGTACTACAACAGCCTCTACCTAACTTCTTTTCTGTTTCATGCACATACCACATTTAACAAATCCATTTTCTTTGAACTAACAATCATTGCATGTTCGATGGAATGACATTTGAGATATTATGTTAACAGTTCATGTGTGCTTCTTATGCAAGTTGCTATTTGCATTTACTTGAGAGTTTCTAAAACCCTTTTTGATAAATCCATTTTGTGCATTCTACAAATGCCATGACAGAGTATGAGACTATCTTTCTTTGAAGCATTTCCTCAAACATCTCAGCTGCAATCGCTCTTTCAATGAATCCATTATGTGCATATTGTGCAATCAAGGCATTCCACGAGACCATATTTCTTTTAGGCATTTTGTTAAACAGCTCGCATGCCTTGTCGATGCTTCCATAGTTTCCATACGTCTACCGTAGCATTTATAACTATATCATCTGACACAAGTTCTCCTTCCATTATGCTTTGGTGGATGTCCATACCCTGTTTCCAAGCTCCCATTATGGTACAGACAGGGAGTATTATGGCAAAAGTTGTGGAATAATGGCAACACCATCAGACCACGTTCTTTTGAGATGCTACATCTACAAACTCTAACCTTCTTCTCCCCCTGGTGCTACACAGTTCATCCACGTGGAATAAGGGCCCATATGCAAACTTCTCTACTTTGCACATCCAATGGCCATCGTGCTCTCACGCAGCTTAAAATCCCTCCAACTTAGTCCCTCACGCAAACATGTGATGAAGACAAAGAAAATAAACAAAATGCCCATAATTTAATAGAAAAAATTGGTTAGCTGAAAATATGCAAATTGAAACCTTCAAAATTATCTGTTCTTCAGTCAGCACCAATCATGACACACAGTTACTTCAAAGACTTTGGCACCAAAAAGATAATGAATGGAAAGTGAATGGCCTTCTTTCTCCAATGAATTAAAAGAGGAAAACTTCAGAAACCATCGACAAATCATGGCACAAATTTCAAACTTCCAAACTCTTAGCACAAATCCAATTAGAATCCAAATGATTTACAATTGGAGCTTACCACACTAATGTAATCTCTATATTCTCATTGACCAAACAAAACTAGAGCGAAAGAAAAATGAACCCAAATTACATGACGTCAACTAGTAAACCATTAAAAAATGAGATAAGAGAGATATGTGAGATGGAGAGGGGGGACTACTTAATAATAATTGAAAATTACTAATTTTATAACTATTTAAAGAAAACAAGATAATAATTATCATTTTTATGAATATTAGACTTAATGCTCTCTCTTTCTCTCTATCTCTCTCCTTACCTCTCCCTACATTCCCCCTCTTCCCCCTCTATCTTTTCCATTATGTCTCTCTCTCCCTCTTTCTATATATCTTTATGTGTCATCTATCCTCTCTATTTCTATCTCTCCCTCTTCCTCTCTCTCTCTCTCTATTTATATATCTTTCATTTTCTATCTCTATCTCTAGATCTCTCTCTCTATCACTCACTCACTCACACTCACCCACTCACTCCCTATCTCTATATTTGTATATTTCTCTAATTCACACACACAATCCATGTTTCTTCCTCCCTGTCTCTACATCTATCTCTCTATACCTCTCTTTATCCCTCTATCTCTCTCTTTACATTACTTGTCTTTATCACCTTCTTTATCTCTCACTCTAACCCCCCTCTTACTCTTATTCACTCCATCTCTCCCTTCTCTCTACCTCTCTATTTATTAATTACAATATTTTTATCTTTCTATCTTGCCATCTCACCCTCTCTCATTGTTTGCCTCTTTCTATCAAAATTTCTTCCTCTCCCCTTCATCTCTCCTTCCATCTCCATCTCTCTCTCTTTATCTTTCCCAAGTTATGTAATTCTCTCTCTCTCTCTCTCTCTCTCTCTCTCTCTCTCTCTCTCTCTCTCTCTCTATATATATATATATATCATTATATTTACATATCTCTCTCTTTTTCACCCAACTATCCTTATCTATCTCTCTATTTACCTCTCTATCTCATCTCACTCCCCTCTCTAACCCTTTCTATCCATATCTCTACCTCCATCTCTCTAGATCGCTCTATATATCTCTCTCTACCCCTCTCTATCTCTATATATATCATTCCCCCTCTCCCTCCATCTCTCCTACTTCATATCTCTATTCTATTTCTCTCTACCTCCATCCCACTCCTCTATCTCTTTCTATCCATATCTTTCTCTACCTATATCTCCATATCTATCTCTCTTTATGTATCTGCCCCATCTCTCTCTCGCATTACTCTCACACCCCCTGTCTCTCTCTCTCCCTTTCTACCTGGCTCTCTATCTTTCTCCCCATTCCTCTCTTTCTAGATGTCTCTATTTATCCCTCCCTCAATCCCTCTTTTCCCCTTATCTCTCTATCTCTACCAATATCTCCCTCTCTCTTTCCATGTATCTTGTTCTCTCTCTCTCTCTATCGGTGCATTCACATCTCTCTGTCTATTCTCTATTTGACCCTCTACGTATCCATCTATCTCCCTCCCCCTATTCCTCTATATCTCTATTTGTCTCTCTCTCAACCTTCCTATCCCTCTCTATATTTATCTCTCCCCCTATGTCTCTCTCTCAACCTTCCTATCCCTCTCTATATTTATCTCTCCCCCTATGTCTCTCTATCTCTTTATATATTTGTCTCCTCTTCCCCTCACTTTATATTCATCTCTACTATCTTCCTCAGTCTCTCTCTCCCCCTCTATCTTTAGACATGTCTCCCTCTCTCTAGCCATCCATCTTTCTCCCTCTCCCTCTTCCTACAAATCTATATCTATCTATTTGCCTCTATATCTCTATCTCTCCATATTTGATTGTCCATCTCTCCCTCTACCTCTAGATAATTGTTTATCCATCTCTTTTTACCCCTACATCTCTCCCTACCAATTGAACTCATGTACAACACTTGTATGCAAACAAATGGACCAAAATTTTCCCTAATTGACCTTCCAAACCTCTTCGGTGTACCCATTGCACACCAAGGTGCGATTGCTAGTTGTAAATTCTTAGATGTTGGTCTTAGGTTACATAAATAAATTTTGATGGATCATTAAATGTAGAAAAGCAATCCCTAGTTTGTTCTTCAAGTCAAAGTTGCTTCTTACACTACGCCCTCTTTTATTGTCTTCCAGCTTACATTCTACTTGCACCAGCTTTGTTGCATGGAAAATGCCCAAGCTTCTAAAATCTGGCAAATATTTGCCATGTTTTGTTTAGTAAATAACAAGTTCCAACATGCACATTCTCTAAAATTGGTTCTTATGTTTTGTAAAATTAATTTGCATGTTATTTAAGTTTATTTTATGAATTCATATGTATTTTTAATTTGCTGGGTCCTGAGTCAAACTCAAAATTTTGGACTGCCATGTCCAAATTACAAAACTATGGTAAATACACCACCTGAGAGAGGTTGATATAAATCATATAGCTATAGATACTCACAGACTGACAATAATCTAAATTTGAATACATGGATTCACTATCATCACGTTGTCATCACAATCTTCTGCCAACTAAAGTGAAGGCCACTAAAAACCACATGGACTTGAGAGTGGTAAACCTCTGAATTCATGGTGACACCCACAAGTATTAATTGTTACTGAAATAAATATTAAGAAGCATTTTTCTTCTACAACCCAACCAGCTATGGAGTTAAATGGAAATGCTAGTCCTTACAACAAATGCCACACATATAGATCAAATGTGACAATCTCTACTCATTAGAGAGATTGAATCAACTACAATATAAAAAACCTATGATACTCCTTCCTTCCACCAAAAATATAACAGCAAATGGCAACTCCTCCAAGAGAGAATTCAGTAACCCATTAAATACTACTAATAGCCACCGTAAACTCACAGCTAGCTTAAATTTTACAGCTGTAACTTTATGACAAGGGAGTAACATTTATCCAACAAAGTTTCGTAGCACTCTTAGACCCTGTGTTGGGAAAGTATTTTAATAGTTTTTATCCCTTTCAAACCTGGAAAAAAAAAGTGAACTGAAATATGTTTGAAAACCATCTCTTTTATCATGAAAGCCGATTCCTCTGGCAAATTATTGATATTTAGAACTAATCAACACATTAAAAAAAATCCCATTGTAATTAGGTCATAAGGTAGAATACCAATGTTTATAGTAGCCTGGCGAGAAATGACTTCTGGGGAAAGTGGATGCAGCTTGGCAACATCCAACTTTGCCAGGTCCTGTTCCATTAACCCTCTTCTCGACATTTTCACTGCTTGATCAGGACCCACAAAGTATTGTAGTGAAAGAACAAAAAAAATTGCTGAAAACACAAAGGAAGAATGCATTAGCCTTTTCTGTGGCATGACAACTTTTTCCACAACCTTCAAAAGAACAGAATGTAACTAATAGCCATGCATGATTCTAATTCACCAAAGGAGAAAGTAACTTGTTTGTGATTGCCTAAATATTTGTAAAGGGAAAAATACAAAAGTTGCATATGCTCTATGAAAGCCTCCTCAGAAATGAGGAACAAAACTAGATCATTATTAGAAGAATTTGATATCATGCATCCATGTGTAATTTGATTTTATTGTAGCTTAAAATGGAACTCAACTTTTCCTTTAGTTTGCCTATTTCTATTGACTTCTTCACTTGTTAAGGTTAAGAACAGTTTATTTAGAAATCCCAACTAACATGCATGAATTAATAAAACAAAGGAGAGACAAAGGAACCATTGTATCAGAATTCTGATGTAAATATTCCATATAAACGAATTAAATTGCTCTAACGTGCTGAACCACTATGAGACGCTTCTTTTTCAGAAAACATATCATCGTTAAATTCTAAGCCTGTTGATAAACCACAATACAAGAAGAAAAGCTTACATTTGCTAAATCCAGTCCCAGGGAAGAATTGAATTTTCCAGACAAAAGGACCAGTAACAATCCCTAATGTTCTCTGTAAGATATATTCATTTACAAATAACATCTATCTCAATATAAAAATAATATGATTTCATACACAGGACATGTTTTAAGACCTAAACACATTGTTTTAAAGACATTGCCTGTCAAAAATTACTCATATGAATCTCTGATAAAAAAAATTGATATGGTGTGCATGCACTTAGGAGCCAAAAATCATGTAAAGAAAGAAAGAAAGGTCCCTGAAGATTTTCAAACATCCAAAGTCACTTACAACAACTGACCTTCTCTACCATTAATGAAGTAACATAAATTTGGGAACTCAAACAACTTTATTGATCTAATAAATTAAACCCCCGCTCACGCATCTTTTCGTGCAAAATTACAAATGAATATGTGATAGCCTCATCATATCAGTTCAGATTTTTCTTGGTTATAAGATGGGTTGCTCAGATATGATTGTAACTTTCCTGTTCTTGCTAAATCCTCTGTTATTTTGTTCCTTCTGTTTGTGAGGTTTAAGAGTTCAAAGACAATCAGTAGTCACAAGCCTTAAAAGGATCTTGAGTTTTGGTACAGATGAATAACTTCATGAATTTCCTTCTTTTTGCCCCTCATCCCATAAGAGCTATCTGTTTTTGCTGCCCTTATTACTGTTTAATTCACTCCTTTATTTGTATTTCTTACACTGATTTAAGCTTATCCATAGCAAGTGTTGGTAATGTACAGGCCAATTTTATGAGGCCAGAGGACAGATATGATTTGAAGCTACTCCAAGAAAGGCCAAAGGACTACTGACTTTTATGTTCTTAGGAGGGATGCAAGTTAAGTTTCTTGAGGCTGGGATTTATGGTAATCTGCTTCAGCTTGGATCCTATAATGGAGCTATAATAGCTCAACCTAATTCTTCCAAATGCCACACTGATAAGATACGAGGGAAAAAAGGAATCTCTAGTTCATTTGGCTAAAAAATTGTTATGATTTGTAGTCCTGTTATCACTAAATGCATAGAAAATAATAACCTTTGAATAGAGCTGAAGATAGTTGAGAAGATTAAGTTAAATACTACAGAAATATATAAAAAATTATAACTGATTTAGGCAAAATCTAAACTCAA
The DNA here is from genome assembly GCF_030272615.1 of Cryptomeria japonica. Classification (NCBI taxonomy): domain Eukaryota; kingdom Viridiplantae; phylum Streptophyta; class Pinopsida; order Cupressales; family Cupressaceae; genus Cryptomeria; species Cryptomeria japonica. The sequence continues at coordinate 680,520,307 of NC_081408.1, read as the reverse complement.
TGCAATGTCTAAACTACAAATCCTGGCCAGACCCAGACTGGGAACCAATCGCAGTCCAGTTCAAGCCTCGGTTAAACCCCAGTATGTAGGGCAGACCAATGGATTTGGACTTACCTGGCCCAACTCTACAGAACTGCCCCACATAACCAAGCCAAATCCAGAGGCTCGGGTTGGGACCCCAGTCCAGACAAGTCCAAGTTCAGCGAGGGTGCTGATAACAGAATAGAATTTAACATATGTATAATATGTTTTCAACTTTTCACCAATAAGAAAATATAATCTGTCAAACCAAATCCAGTGTTCCTTGAAGACTATTAAATATTAAGCAGGAATTGAGGCTCCTACTAAAAATTAAAAAAAAATCCAACATAACCAAACAATGGACCATTAGAAGTAGCACTGAAATATCAAATATGATTCCACTCAATGCATGCAATGTTGAATTGTCCAAAACACCAAACAGTGCACTTAATTACCATATCCTAGAAAACCAATTTTCATGACTTGCCATTATAACAACCCGATAGATCTCTCACATGCACTTCATCTTTTAGAATTAGTTCTGCACAAAGCTGATTTGGCATTGTTTCTTCCTTATATTTAATTCTTTCAGAGTTATGAATTTGACAAGCAAATGCTCTTTAGTTTTGATCTGGGTTTCACAGTTCAGTATTGATTGACCCTTGGCTGTATAGACAATTTGAATGGATCTTTAATTCTTTTGTAATGTAATTGGAGTTTTACTTCTTTTTTTCCTCTGGTATGTGAGGCATAAAGCCCAATTTGGAAGTATCCAGGAGATTCTTGTAACATGCAATTTCAGAAACTTATTTAGGACTCAAAAACATGATTTGACTCTAAGCTTTCAGTGGTAAAGAAATATATTGTCGACTCCAACTGTAAGCCTCGGTCAAATATGCTATCAATTCATGTTTCAATAAGAATACGTAATTGTATGAGATTTGACTCCTTTAGATATGCTAAGAGAAATCAGAAAAGTTTGCATCTGCTTCAGTTCCTCAAATATCAACAGTATGTCCACTAATGAACAAAACAACAAAATATTACCGCATCCATTTGTACCAAGCACCTACAATATCTTGTGGAATAATAATTTAATAAACATAAAAATGATTGAACGATGCATTGCAGTTGTGTAAATAAGGCTTCAGGCCACATCCAACAAAGTTGTAAGAAAATCCACCTCGGTACAGTTGGACCAATGTAACTGGATATGCCTTCTGCCTAAAGTTATACCATGTGAGATAAACATTTCTCCAATACTAGTTTGAATACAAATCAGATAGACACCAAATAAATATTAGTATGACATTTCTGAAGCACACAATTGAGTGACAGATTAGATGCGATCATTACAAAATCCAAGTAATATCCCAAAATATAATTCGAAAAATGGAAAATGTCAAAAAGAAAAACATTTACCTAAGACATAATGACACAAAAGTCTCTCTTATTATACAAAGGTGTTTTATTCACAATGAACCAAACGACAATGTTCTTCTGGCATAAATTGTGTGGTAATATTTGATTCCAACATTTCAGGCCATGCTGCTACACTCACAATCAGTGAAAGGACCAAATACAATGCTTAAGGATAGAATGCAGAGGCAAAGAGAGAAAGGTGGCACCTCAAGTGAACTCAATAAATAATTTTAAAAATTGAATTAAAAAGTTAGATCTTTTCAGGTTAAACTAATGTTAAACATACGTATGGGTATCATTAAATAGCTTTATTTAAGCCTATTTTGAAGAAGGGGAAGCTACCGCAAGAATCTAGGAGGCAGCAACAAGTGAAAGACTAACCTCAACAAGTGAGGCAGCAATATTATGTAAAAGACTACAAGTAGTTCCAAGACTAACTTAAGTAGAGGATCATCAACCCTGTTCAAATTTCTTGGTCATTTATCAATTTCTATGGCTCTGTAACCCTTCTGTTCTTTCCAACAGCCTTACGGATCATGGGCCTACATGCAAACATGAATATCATCACTGTATTCCTCTTCCCATCATTGGTTTTGACTAACATGTATCTGGTTCTATGATAAAAAAAGGCAAAAGCATCATTGTTTTACTGTATTCAAAGTGCCAAAATAACATAAAAGCAAAACTTCAATTAAAAAACAAGGGCTAGATGAGAAATCATTATGGGTATCATCGTTCCATTAAAAATCAGGAAGTGAGGGGTTCACCCCACAGCGCAACGGTGGTTGCGACACCATGTTGATACGGTGGTTCACTGTTCGAGTCTCCCCAGCCCTGGATGGAACAATGGTAGGTAGGTTAATCTGCCAAAAAAAAAACTCAGGCTTCTGCAGGCCCGCACGTGTAAGAAGGAACATTAGCTGTAAGGGCGTTGACTGGAGGCTTCACACTGCCTGCAAGCAGACAGATAGACTCTATGGCACACAAAGGGGGTGTTAATACCCCTCACATTGTAGATGTGGCCAAAATGGTGGAGAAGGTCAGCAGCGTATGCACTTGAACATGGAGATATAAGGAAGATGACACTTGAGCACGGAGATATAAGGTGAAAGCTCAAGCACGGAGATATAAGGAGGACGGAGAGATAAGGTGATGCTCGAGGACAGAGAGATACGGTGATGTTCAAGGGTAGAGATAAGGTGACACTCAAGCACGGAGAAATAAAGGAGTGGAAAAGGAACGAAGTAGAAAGAGGTGTTAATGCCTCAAAAAATCAGATGTATACAGGGATGGGGTCCCCCATTGTGACCCCACTGGTTCAAAGCTCCAGTCAAAAGCGACAACTTTCACCGATCAAAAATAAATAAATAAATCAGGAAGTGAGTACCAAATTAAACCCAACCGCCTTATAAATCATAAGTCTATCTGTAAACATGAAATGCCTTCTCTCTCTTCCTCTTCCTACTGTTGGTTTTGACTGATAGGATTGTGAATATATGCTAATAAAAGTAAAAGCAAAAGCATCATTGTTTTACTCCATCTAAAGCGCCAAAATAAGAGGAGAACTTGTTATGGGTGTCATTCCATTAAAACTCGGGAAATAAGTACCAAATTGAACAAAAAGTATTTATTTTCGAATTCCATTCTTCAATATTTATTAGCAGGTCAAATGCTGGAATAAACTATAAAAGTTTTATTTAAATGGATTGCTAGGAGAAAGAGATTAGCATGTCCTGTCCATGCACAAAATGACAGGAATAAGTGGCCTACCACTGTAGATACAATGTCACATGATGTTCCAAGAACAAGGGTGCCAAAAGTATGTTTTCTTGAAACTTCTAGAAAAATTCAGGGATCTTCGAGGACACCAGGTGACATAGAATAAAAATATATCAGTCCTATCATCCTCTTTCTCGCTAAACACAAATAAACTATTTATTATTTACGAGGGAAAATTTCAGACAATGGATCTAAAGCCGGAAGAGTCTGGGAAATTTAACTAGGCAGGTCTGCTCAGCGGAAAACACAACAAATGCGTACAAGAAATCGTAGCTTAATGACGTGAAATATAAATGAAAGAAAAACGAAACGATGAAATAATGCATTGTGTCCTGTAATTTTGGAACAATCATTTATCACTAAAATAGGCAAAGATCCAAACCAATGAAAATAAATTATTTAAATAAAGATATCATAAACTCTCACATTTTAAAGCTAAAAACAAAAAACAGTAAACTATCTACTTATATGTAATGAGAGCTGAGAAGAAAAGCTTAAAGGTGTGACATGATTAAATACCTTATAGATATGAGGGCAATAACAGTGATAAAAAGCTAAATTTCTTCCCTTTCCCTTCCTTTCCAGCAACGAAACCCTAATCCCTGCACAAACCGGCGTAACTAAAACTTTTCAGAACAAAATCCGATTCCTTGAAAAAAAAAAAAAAGAATAGATGAAACATAAGATTCATTTACAATACCTTGATAGGGCAGAGCAAAGAAATATACTAGGGTTTTTGACATAACGTGTTAGGGTTTTGATACTTACGCAGTTATGTGCTGAGACTCGAGACTAGTTTCTTCTGGTACTGATATTTTCCCGTGCTTCGATTCTCTCCGTACCTGTGCGTTCAATGGCTTAAGAGAAACTAGTCCGAAAAATCAGAGGATTAGAGCTTGCCAAGCTTTGGGGTTTTAAACAAAAATGCACTACTAGAAAGTAAAGCCTTCTCATGTTCCGCAACTGTTGGAATGAATTTTTATTTTCAATCATAATTAAAATACAATTATTTGTGAACTAGCCAGAATTAATACGAAAAATAAAAATGTTTTTATGTATGGGGTATTTTTTCTTGCCTTTCCAAAACATTTGGGAAAATTACGAAAAATTATATAAAAATTCTATTTATGTGATAATAATTATGTCTAAGGTATTTGCCATATGAAAAAAAAAAATTGCCAATGTAAGTTTTGAAATCAATGATTGAGAATTGAGAGAAGGATGGAGACAATAGAATTAATCTTAACTTTATAGTTATATTAATTTTTTAAAATATGATAAAGAAAATAAAATATATTTTAATATTATTAATTAGAAAAATAATGTTCATAAAAAGAAATCATTTTTTATTATTATCTTATTTCATAAAAATATCTTTTAATATTATTTCTTTTATTAAGATATTCCATTTTTTTTAAGTTTTAAAAATGAAAAATAAAATATTAAAAAGGGAGGTTTTATTCTTCTTCTTTTGAGGATTAATTTTTCATTAAATTTTAAATTTATTTTAATTATTTATGTCATTTTATGAAATTACAAATAATAACTAGCAATTGCATATTAGTGTGCAATGAATATGTCGAAGAGGTGTGGAAAGTAAATTAGGGAAAATTTTGGTCTATTTTTTGCATAAATTTGTGTAGTACATGAGTTCAATTGGTAGGCCATGATGTTGTCTGTGCAACAAAGGTCTCGGTGGAGAAGTGATAGCTTAAAATCAACTATGCATCCATTTACAATGTGTAACATCATAAATTGTATTTTTATACAATTTCATCCTCACTAACCTTTCACCTTGGCATTTCGGCCTTCAGTGCTCAATGTTTGCTTTGATGTTGCTCATACCCTCTTGAAATCTGCATTTTCAACTCGTTATCCAGCCTCTATCCCATTTTGAGTCTTCATTTACAAGACTAGGATGCCCTGCTCCTTCCAATGAAGACCGAAAATAGGACCTCACAATGGTCACTTCACGTGAGTGGGAAATTTGGCTTTGTGTCTACTTGCTTTGAAAATTCAAATATTCAATGCATAATTAGCTCTAAAAGGAATCCTACCCCCCTCATTTGGTAACTAGAAATGAGAACTAGAGTTTAATCAAGAGCTCAATTGCACTCTAGCGAATTTAAGCCTAAGCGAGCAAGCAGTCAAGTATTCATCAAGCATTAAAGGAGAAGGTCAATTCAAGTTCAAGCATTCATGATGAACCTTCTATGAAGACATTCTACATTGCATTCCAAACCCTTGCATGAGGATCCAAGCAAGCTTCATTGAGGTATCAAGGTCAAGCATTTTTTCGATCAAATCTAGCATTTCCCTCAAAAGGAAAGCATTCCACTTTAATTATACTTCAATTCAATTCCATTCCAATTATCATTTCAATTTCAAGGTTAATTCTTAAACTGGGATTTGACCTAAGGCAAACTCCCATCAACACAACCTATCTCTCTCTTTCTGTGTGTAGTGAATTGTTTTAGGAGTTGTGAGAGAAGAATTCAATAGAGTGGACGATGATAATCAAACTCAACTTTTGAAGGTACAAAAAGTGGAGGATCGGGATGATCGGCTCCCCTTAGTTCTGAGAATTTCTGATAATCTTTAGACAGTAGATTTTGTGCATCATGTTGATCTCCAAAAAACATCAAATTTGTCTACCCTTGATATTTAGAGGACCGAGGTGACCTACTCCCCCCCAATGCCAACAATTATGCCTAAGTTTTCCTATTGAACCCATAATAGGACTGAGAGGGAGGGTGAATCATTCTGAAACTTCAAAAAAGATAAATTATAAACAACATTCAACCATTGAACAAAAATATTGGAAGCACATCAACCACCAACACAAGAACGCCAGATTTATGTGGAAAACCCAAATAGGGAAAAACCATGGTGAGAATTTAACTCATAATATAAATATGAATGATTACAGTATTTTAGGCTCACTGCCAAGGAGCAACAACACCTAAAAGAATTGCAAGCTAAAACACACTATCTTAGGGCAAGATACATGGACTTGCACAACCGAGCCACACTACTTCAGGACAAGATACAAAAATGTTGCTAAAGGACCCATTGTCATTCAACAATAGAAGAAATAGCAAAACAAATCTGAGAAGGACCTCCTAAACATGAAAATGTCCTTGGATATCAGGATCAAGCAACCAATATCATGGCAAACATTTATGAATGCCATTGCCTTTGCACACTGTCTTCCTAAATATATCACCTTAAAAGCTCTTTACAAAGTGACTTTTGCACATCCACAAACTCTTCTATTTTTGCATATCATTCGCATACACTTCTCATCAATTCACACACATTCCATACACAAGTCATACAACTGCATTCCTCAAATATAAGATAAATCATCAAAAACTTTAATTGAGGATCTACCATAGTTGAAATAAAAAATATTGCACAAAATAAGCTACCCGGACCAAAAATACTCAAAGTGGTCCACTCCAGGAGAAAGAGGGGACCCAAATACATCGTAACACATCCTTCCAAGATAAATTCAACAATATGCACATGATAACTCATCCTCCAAAGTCACCATCAAATGTAATGTATAGATAGGCAATAGAACTCATCAAACAGTCAGCCAAAAGACATCTTGCAATGCAATTAATGCTACACAGATCTCCACACTCAATGGTGAGACCCATAAAAATACTCTAACTCATTCTCCAATACACAATTGGACCAAAAGAACATGATCCAATCAAGATAGCTTAGTTGGACACACTGAACCAAAACACAGCTAAATATCCCAAACACAAATCAACATAGATTTATTGTGGAGTAGAGAATGCACTAGACAAGCACATTGAGAATACTATAAGAGAAAATTAAAAACACATCCACTCAACCACAACACAAATTGCAGCATATTCAAAGGAATACTTTTTAGACCAATATGACAAACACTCTTATTGCCAAAAAACAAAACCAATCAACTTTTGTAAACCAGAATCAAAATGCCACAACCAACACCAAAATATCAAACTCAATATGTAACTACAACAATTAAGAGCATATTCAAACTATAATCCATCTGGACAATCAAGTTTGACATCAATGACAACCATACAAACTCGTATTTCCAACAATCTCCCCCTTTGTCATTGATGACAACACTTGAGCACATCAAATTATCTCTCTCTCTATCAACGAGTTCTTTCCCCCTCTGACATCAAAGACAAAGAGAAAAACAGAATATATTAATCATCCAACACATGCTCCACTACTCTTCCTAAGAGCAACAACAACATCAATCTAGGAGGTAAAGGTTAAACTCTAGATCTTCCTTTAGAAAGATGCACCACTACAATGCATCTAGTTTGAAAAAGGAATCCTTGATATACTCAAAGGTATCCTTCACCAACACCTTAGTGAATATATTAGCAACCTATTATTTAGTAGAAATATACTCCAATTTGACTTCCTTTTTTGTAACCTTCTCCCTTAAGAAATGATAATGGATTGAGATATATTTTGTCCTTGAATACATTACCAGATTCTTTGAGATGTTTATAGCACTGGTATTATCACACATGATAGGAATAGCTTCGTCATATACCACTCTGATATCCTTAAGAATCTATTTCATCCACATAACCCGAGTATAGTTAAATGTTGTTGCAATGTATTTTGCTTATGCAGTAGATAAAGATATCAGTCTTGCTTCTTACTTAACCAAGAAACCACCTTGTCTCCCAAAAAAAATGCACCACCATTAGTAATTTTCTTGTTATCATCACTTCGACCCAATCAATGTCCATGTAAGATTTCAACATGAAATCTCCATTCTTCTTATACCAAAGACCAAAATTCGGAGACCCTTTTAAATACCTAAAAATCCTCCTTACATCTCGCTCATGTAACTACTTTGAATCAACCTAACTAAACAAATAGCTTGCGTGATATCTAGTCTAGAGGTAGTTAGATATAACAATCCTCTAATAACAAATCTATACTTCTTATGATCGAATTCTTGAGATACATCATCTTTACTCAATTTATAACCAATGGTTAAAGGGGTAGCAATTGGTCTATAATTCTCCATTTCAAACTTTTTTCGCATCTCTTTGACATATTTAGCTTGAGAATTGACTGAGTAACTTGTAGACCAAGAAAGAATGGCAATCATTGACATCTCATATTCCTTCTGCATCTTTGTCGCAAACTCTTTACATGGATCATCACTTCCTCTAAATATAATATCATCAACATAAACAACAACAATCAACAACTTATTGCCTTCAACCTTAAAATAAAGATTATTGTTAGCAGTAACTTTCCTGACGTTTTGTTGTAACAAATATATGTCCAATCTATCATACCAAGCTCTAGGTGCTTGTTTGAGTCCATACAATGCCTTCTCTAACTTGCAAATTGTATCTGGGTCTTCTGACAATCTAAATCCAGATCTGGCTATTCAATATATACTTCTTCCTCAAGTTCTTTATTTATAAAAGTTGACTTAACATCCATTTGATATACCTTGAAATTCATATAAGCAAAAAAAAGAAAAAAACATTCTTATCTAGCTTATATCATAGCTACAAAAGCAAAATTTTATTTTGGATCAATAACTTCAACTTGTGAATAGCATTTACATACCAATCTCGCTTTGTTCCTAGCGACCTATCCTTGTTCGTTCAAATTGTTTCGGAACTCCCACTCAGTTCCTATCATATTTTTGTCCATTGGTTTGGGTACTAGTTCTCATGTTTGATTCTTTTGTATTTTATTCAGTTCTTCTTCAAATGCCTCTACCCAACTTTCTTCTTTGCTTACTTCCTCATATGATTTAGCCTCCACCTGTAAAAGAAAATAGTAGTTTGCTTGCTCATTTGCTTCTGCAACTCTTCTTATTGTTCGAACTCCTTTATTTTTGTCTCCAATTCTTTGATCTTCTAAATGATTCTTTTGTACATATTTGGCTAGGGTTTTAGTAGCTTTCTCAGGTTCTTATTCTTATTTTTTCTCTCAGTTGTCTTCCAGATCTATCTTTTCTTTTGTATCAAATAGAATAATCTCAAAATCAGTCTCTTGTACAGGTTCAAGAGAAACGTGGTCCCATTCTTCACATACTTTCATATTTGTACTTTCCACTGTCTTGTTCAGTCATATGTTGTAATACTGGTAAGCCTTGTTGTTTGTAGCATATCCCAAAAATATTTCTTCATCTTCTCTGGTATCAAACTTTTCAAGATCATCTTTATCTCTTCTGATATAGCATTTACTTCCAAAGTTTCTAAAATAATTCACAATAGGAGGTCTTCCACTCCATGGCTTATAAGGTGTCTTAGTATGAGTTACTCTTATATGTACCCTATTAAGAATGTAAATAGTACTATGTATGGCTTATTTCAAATACACACCAGCCAAGTTAGTATCCTTCAACATAGCTATAGCCATCTTGATAACAGTCATATTCTTCTTTTCTACAACTCCATTTTGTTGAGGGGTTCTTGGGGTAGAAAAATGCCTTCTACTTCCATATTTCTCACAAAAATTACCAAATTTATTTGAAGTAAACTCTCCTCCTCTATAAGATATCAAATGTTTGATTTTAGCATCTACTTGATTTTCAACCATTGACTTGAACACTTTAAATCTTTATATATTTCAAAAGCTTTAGATTTCTCTTTCAAGAATGTAACCTACGTCATCCTAAAGTAATCATCAATAAGAAACATAAAGTACCTTTCACCATCAAGTCCTCTTCTCCTTGTAGGTCTGCAAATATCTATATGAATTGGATCCAAGGGTTTTGAAATCGAATATTCCTTATTGTTGGATCTCCTCTCTATCTGTTTCCCTAATTGACACTCGTTGCATGCAGTATCTATAGGTTTGACAATCCTAGACAAATCTCTTATAGCTTTAGTATTATCGATCTTTATCATGTTATCAAAATTGGCATGTCTCATCCTCTTGTGCTATAACCAACATTCGCTACTATGTGTTAGAAAACACCTACTTCCACTTTTGTCCTTGGTGAAGTAAACATTTTCACAAGTGTCCTAATACTTTCTGCTACTAATCTTCCATTTTTTCCTTTTCTAATTAGGTATATGATCTTGCCAATTAAAACTTATTAACCTTTATTTCACTTCTAACTAACACTCGATAAGCTAAATCTCAAACCTTCAACATAATAAAAATTATCAGTTTTACGCTTACCATCAATTGAGATATTTCTTATTCCACAAATAGGCGCAACTTCTTCTCCTACAAATCTCATTGATCCACCATCATACCTCTTAAGATTAATGAACTTATCTTTATCATCGGTCATGTGATATGAACATCCAGAATCAATGACCCAAGCTATCAGTTCCACTTTAGCATGCAATGTGGTCTTCTCTCTTATTGTTTTTCCCTTTCCTTCTAGTCTCTCAGATCTATCCCTATTCTTCTCCTCTGTAGCCAAGAATAAAGATTCTTCATTTGATTCATCACCGTCTTCATCCTCAAATGAATGTGTCTCCATAGAACATAAGCTCTTTTTCCCTTTGTCTCTATCATCTTCCCTTTTCTTAAAATCATGTCTTCTATATCTACTTTTCTTTTCACCATCACTAGGTTTTTTGTAATCCTCCTTGTACATACATTTAGAAGAATAATGACCCATTCTACCACAATTAAAGTATTTCAGGGGTAAGTTACCTTAGCAGTTTCTAGTTCCTCTATTCATTCTTCTTACAAAGTTCACTTCAATCTCATCTAGATTCTCACTCACTTATAGTTCATCTTCCATTATCTTTGAAACATCAAATGCAACTTCTCTCTTTTCTCTTTTTATTTCTTTCACCTCTCTAATTTCACAGGTAGGCAAAATTACAATGAATTGATCAGTCAAATAATTATTCAGGTCATGACATTCTTCAATTGCACACTTCTTAGGTTTGTAGGGTTTAGTCAGTGTCAATAGGATCTTTCTCATGACATCGTCTTCTTATAATGTTCCATTAACGCTTCTTATAGCTTTTGCAACATCATTCACTCTATGTATGTAGTTCTTTACACCTTCATCATCAACCATTATTAAACACTCTTATTTATGATCCAGATTCGTCAACCTACCTTTCTTTGTCTTCGGATCTCCTTCACATGCATAACATAATTTGTTCCAAATTTCCTTAGTTTCCTTCAATCCCTCAACTTTACCAAATATTGCATCAGTCAACATCAATCAAATAGATAAATATTATTATCCTATCTATTGCATTAGTCTCATGATTCTTAATTTCATCTACAATCTGAGGTCCATTTTGTGGAGGTGTATAACCGGTCTTGATAATATCCCAAAATTTCATTTTCCAAAGTCTCCAAATAGGATTTCATCTTATCCTTCCACTAAGAGAAGCTTGTTCCAACAAATAATGATGATTTAAGACGAAGTTCAAGCAATTAAGCTTTCCAAAGAGGAACCTATCTTTGATACAAATTGTTGAACCCACGACAGGACTCGAAGGGGGGTGACTAAGTTTGAAATTTTAAAACAAATAAAATATAAGCAACATTCAACAATTCAACAAAAATACTGAAAGCACATCAACCACCAATACAAGAACACCAGATTTGTTGAATATATGGAATATTGAGAGGGAAGGGGTGAATCGGTATTCCCTTTAACTTATTAAAACTTCTAACTAACCAATCACATAACATAATTTAAATGTAGTAAGGGAAATTAACACAAAAACACATAACACCGAACTTGTACATGGAAAACCCAATGTGGGAAAAACCACGAAGAGAGTGATCTCTCAAGTATGATGCAATATGTAATCAGTTACACAATACAAAGGAGTTGGCTCACTGCCAGATGTTAAAATACAAAATTGAACTGTTAGAGTTGCATATGGCATATGCATGAATTACAGTTTCTTTGAAGTGCATGAATTGCTTTATACATCCACTATACATATACCTCATAACAATATTCTCATCCACAAAACTTTCGCATAAATAATATGTAAAAAATAGTTGTTTTTCAACAACCATATCTCTAACTTGCAAAATTGATGGTTATATATATCCACACCAAATATTTTGATCAGTCGACTAACCGAAAAGGGTGAGACTGAAATATCCACATGTAACAACAAAAATGTCTTCATAAGATGTCGAATTCAATATTGATCCAAAATTATTTTGTAAAACACACCTCTAATATATTTGGATAGGATCGGATCCAAAAACACCTCATAGATTATGCCTTCATCACATCCGGATGGGACCAAACCCAAAATACCTTCCGGTAAGGTAGATATTGGACCTAAAATTCGTATGAAGTAAGCATGCATGCATACATTGCATAATAAAGAAATAACATATATTGAATCAAACTACCAAACCAAATCAAAAAATACATGCTGGACCAAATCACATCAAGGCCAACAATCTCCCCCTTTGTCATTGATGGCAACATAAAGTAATATAGTATATGTAGTCACATAAACCCACTAGCCATCAGTTAATTAAATTAATATTTAATTAATTCATCTTCAAACATTCTCCTATTAATTAAATAAATTATTCAATTTATTTTAATTAATTCATTAAACCAAATTCACAATCAATTAAATGAATAAATCTCATTTATTTAATTTAATCCCCTTTCCTCTTTTAAATAAATTAAATAAAACATTTATTTAAAATCATTAAATCCCCCCCACTTGCATTCTCCTAAAAATGCAACTTGCACCTATTTGTTGAAATAAATGAATTTTATTTTAATAAAAATCTTATTTTCCCTCACCCACCAAACCCACTTGCAATCTTAATCCCCTTCTAGATTCTTCTAACCCCTTCCTAATTAGCCTAATTCATCCCCTAAATATTGTCACATTCCTAAGCAACTTGAAGTCACTTCTCAAATACTCCAAAGTCTTTGAAAATCATTTAATGTTTTATGTGTCAACAAGCCAACCCTCTAAAGTCTTCCAGACCACTAATGGCTCTTACATGACCATTTATGGTTAACCCTTAACTCAACCCTCATGTGACCCATGTGTATTATCAAGCATTTATTGCTTTGACCATGGTTATCCCTTTAACCTTTTCACAAGAGTTTATCCATTGGATAAAAGTAGTATTCTTTGAATAATGAATTTATTCACTCAACCCAACCTTGACCTTAACTTCCAAGTTAGCTCTCAGGTCATGTCAAGCATTTAATGCTTCTTCCCTCTCCTCTCAACCTATCTCATATTGACACTTGTCATCCTGGGATTGGGTTGAAAGCCCTCACGTGGATTGAATATCATTCAATCCTGACCCTTGTTGAGATTACTCAATCTCAACCATCCATTGCTCCATTTTTCTTATAAATAGAGCTCATTTCTTCATAATCCAAATCCTGAAAACTTGTATGCATTTACATTATAGGCATTTATAGAGAGCATTTAGCACAAATCCATCATATTCACTCCTTTGGCTAAAAATTAACACTAGCTAAATAGATAATTTCTCATTTTAGCTCTTGTTCTTATTTACATATCATTTTAGAGTAAAAATCATTTTTCATCTTGAACCTCCATAAGGCATCCATAGTGCAAAAAGCTGAGAGCTACACTAATTTGGAACTTGGAGAGGAGAGGAACAAGGAAGGAGAACCTACCAACATGTTAGAGAGCATATGGAGATGTTTGATTACATTTTGTAGATTTATTATGCTTTTTATCTATTTCGTAGTGTCTTTCTTGACATGCTTGTTTAGGAAAGTGTTTTGCTCATGATTTCTAACACTAACAAATTGGCTTTCTTCTTGTTTGTGTTGTTTCGTTATAATGACTAACCTTCCCATTTTGCAGAGCATCAGTACATGTTTTCTTTTAGGAAAACAACTGAAATAACAACTATTTGTCTAAAAGTTTTTGCATAATAAACATAATAAACATGACACATATTGCTCCCCCTTTGAGAACAATGACAAAGGGCCAAAAACTAAAAAACTGTGCATAAACATAACTGAAACTCCCCCTAAGGGAGAGAACCAATTTCAACCAGATAATTGCTTGAGCTTTTGAACATCTGCAGTCCAAGAGTCCTTATGTTTATCTGTAATGTCCCCAATTTTTCAGGTTCTCTAGCAAGCTTTAGTAGCTGACGCTTTGGGTTCACGTTATCTTGTTCAGATGAGTAATCTGATGTTTTCTATGAGCTAAGTTGGTTTATTGGAGTTATATGCCACTTTCTGAAGTGATTTTTGGCCTTTGGAGAAGCCGTCTATTTTTAGTAAGTTGCCCTATCGACCTCGTTTTCTATTATTCTTTATCAGGATCACTCTGGTGTGATCGAAATTTTATTTCGATGTGTTTTCACAAGGTTTCACAAATTTGGTGCATTAATGAGTTATTTTAATTGTTTTATTAAGGTTGCTTAAATTTAATTAAAATATTTAATTCCAACCTTAGTGTTATAGGTCATTGGAACCAAGGCGAAATTTTTTAAATCTTAGGCGCATAAAACAGTGACCTTAAGTGTTAAAATATTATTATATTTTTGAAAGGGTCACTTCAGAGGAAAAAGGGAGTTTAAATTAATAAAGTGACTAAATTAAAGTACATTTATTTATAAAGTCACTTTCTTTTAAAAGGTACACTTTATTCACTTATGTGAAAAGTGATATTTTAAAAGGAAGTGATTTATCCCACGTTTGCGGTGTCTTGGGAAATGGGCCCAATAAAAGTTATAAATGGAAGCATTAAATGGAGTTTGGATCATCTTGGGAATTGTGATATTTTGAATTTGGTGATTTCTGGAGTTTTTTTAGGAGTCTAGGCATTTGGGGATGAAATCCCTCAAGTGTAGCATTTCTCTTGCATGTGAAAGACAAGTTTGGGATTTCCACTTTAACTAGTGACATTGGAGGATGAAGTAGATAAGTTTATCAGTTTGAATGAAAGATTCGGTTGGAAGTAGTCGCAAAGAAACATCTCAGGTATTTGAAGTTCGATCTCCAATTCAATCCAATTAATATTACAGCTAGATAAGGAAAGACGTTTTGCATTGGTGTTAGTTTTTTCTCAGTTCACACGGCAACACAGGGAGATTACCAGAAGTTAGTTCGAACTTTGTCACTAGTTTGGCTTGTTTCCTTAAGAAACAAACCCTCAATCATCAAGCATGGTTCGATGATACCTGATGGTGTGAGTGAGGACATTAGGTATGGTGCATGTCTGAAAATACCTTGATTTGTTGTAATTTCTTGTGTTGAAACCTATACATTGAGGCATGGCCCAACAAACTACTAAATCGTTCTTGTCTTTTATTAGAAGGAAGAAAGAAATAGCTGCAGGTCATGTGTGGAGTTGGTTGTGTGTGTTGAGTGCAAATCATCAAGGGAGACAATAGCTACATGATTCATTATTGGTTAAATCAGTAGTGACTGGGCGTTGAAAGTGCAACCTTACTTTCCAAAGTGTTGGATTAATTTTTTGAGAAGAACACAGCCTGTCATTGTCTATTTCGATGTGACAACAATGTCAAGGTAACAATTAAAATTATCAAACAATACTAGTTGGTAAGGAAACCAGTTCACAAAGCATTGCTTGTCGATTATTTGACAAAATTCCTCAGGGGTGATTGGGAAATTATTTGGACACTTGGGACAACGCATTACAGTGGTATCTTCTTTAGTTGTCTGGACACGACAAATGAAAGGGGGACATTGATGTAACTGACTTGTATGATGCCAAGGGAGTTGAAAGCAAACATAAAGGTCTACATTTTAGGTTCTATTGTTGGTTGATTTCCTCATTACTAGGAGTTGCTTAAGGCGATCTGTTTACATTTGGTGCTCCTTGAAAGTCATTGACTGAAAGTTACGTTGCTCTCTGAATTTTGTAATATTCAATAAATTAGCAGTTTGGGTATCAATTTGTTTATTGGTATTGTTTGGAATACTCTAAAAATTGGTGTAATTCAAAGATAACAATCACTAAACGCACCAAGTACCAGTTGAACCACAGATAAAACATAAATAGGTGTAAAAAATAGATACTATAGTGATTGATTGCCAACTGTTTGACGAAATATCAACAACCAGTTAGACAAGGAAATTCATTGCAATCATGGCAGCCTATTACATTATCCCAATGCGAGATAGTCTCTTATAGGAATTCGATCTATACCTATAGGGACGCATGCATCTATTTTGCTTCCTAAATTGAACCGGTGTAGAATATGTGAACTATGTAATGCCCGACCAAGAAACCCTAAAGGATTAATTAAAAACACGCGAAAGAGTGCAAAAGATTTTTTTTTTAAAACAATACTGAACTAAAAGATGCATTAAGATAAACATCGCATTTAATTTGCACAAGGGGAAGACTTAACTTAAACTCCTAAAGGATTTACAATGAATATTACTCAATTAAACTAATTAAGAATAAGGTTGATTGATCTAACTCAAGGTAGTATGGCTACAACAAGAACATAGCATTAAAATTCCATTAGAAGATTACAATAAGTATGTTTGAATACATACAACTATATTTATTTACATTACATTTCGAAAGCTACATTCATCATAGTTCATTACATTGCATTTAATCCATAATTCCATTCATACAAATAAAAGATATATCACCTAGGTTACATCATAATTATATTGCACTTATAACACCAAGTCTCATAAGAGTACATAATGATTTCATCAAAATTACATCTTGCCGTGAAGGCATACATAAATAAACAATACATCCGACCACATAAGGTCCAAGAAATATAAAAAATGCTCCAAGAAGAACAAAGAGGACCCAACTGGTACATGAGATGATCAAATCCATGAGAACAACTAAAGCACCTGCGAAGCCAACCCTCGCAAGAAAGGAATGAACACCCGATGAAAAGTGGCACTACCACCCGATCATGTGGCCCATAAAGGAACCACCCCACTGTGCAAGGAGATAGTAATAAGACCCTTTAGAAAACCACAAAGAATGCACACATGGTCTAAACATTACATTGGGTAACCACATAAAACATACACACACAAAAATGACTCCATATAATACTCCAAGTGACCTCAACAAGACTACACATCAGTGAACATAAGGGAAGAGTGTCATTGCATAGCTTGGAATGGTTATCCTGGCAGGTCTCCATAGGCCCCGACCCCCATCTTGGATTATCCTAGCAGCCTCTCCCAAACCCTCGACCCCATCCAAGTCTCATGTGAACCCAACAAACCTTTTGTGAGGACAAGGTGGTTGGTTTTGCTATTCAAGGCCTTCCCACTACATCCTGAGTCTGTACGAGCACTCAACCATGAGCGGGGTATAATTAATCTTAATTAGTATTTAAGCTACCCAAACCTCCTAATACATTATTAGGTTATTACTTAATTATCCAACTTCTGAGGGGATTATCTTAGCAGCCACTTTGAGCCCGACCCCCCACTCGAAAGCCACTCTTCCTTATGACACTACACAATCCCCAAAGAACTCCAAGGAAAAAACACAAAACCCAACCATACAAAGGGAGTTCAAACACAACTGAAGAAATACACTTGTTCACACAAACCCTTCCATCTAGGTTTATCCAACTGGAGGTGTGATACGAACAATTCAGTCTACTCACAAGACAAGACCACAAAGGGAAAAACCATGAAAAGGTCAAAATCAACATACACCCAATTAACTTGCACAATGACTTGATTAAGAAGCCATACCCACACGCACATGAAAATTTACCCTTTAAATAAAATTGAGTCATTAAGTTCCCAAACCAAAAGACTAAAAACAAGTTTCATTTGCAATATAATTTCTAATTAATCAATAATGCATAAAGCCAAACATATAAGATGCAAAACCATTGGATCAAGATACTTAAATTTAAAATGGAGAATGGTGGATAGACCTTGGCAGGGTTTCAGATGCCACGATGGATTTCAATACAGAGGTGGGCTTGACTGCAAATGGCCTTTGAATAGGAAATAGAATTGCGGCAATTTCAGAGATGACCGCTCGAGACTCATAAAATATTCATGGCCATGGAAGGGTTCGAAGACCATGCAACAAAGAAGGATGTCAGTTAGAGCCACTAAGCAAAATGAAAGGGAATGGAGCAACACAAGATTCAAAGGCTATGCTACTCTTAAAAACAGGCAAAAGGTGGATTTGAAGACAGTGCAAGTGAAGTTCTGGAGGCCGAAACCCTTGATGGAAGCCACAAAGGTTTTAGAGGTATGCCTAAACTCAATCTACAATAGAGTTTTAAATATTGAAATTTTGAATGAAGAATGGTGTGAAAATATCACATTCCTCAATGAAAATGCTCTCAACCTGAAATGGCAGGGCACATGGTTGTCTTTTTTAAAGATCAAGGCATGGTGTGATTCCATTTGGGGTGAGGGTGTGGAGTTTAAAGCACTAGAAAATGACTTTTTTTAGTTGTATGCCCCTCTAGTCTGGATAGGAACTGGATTCTAGACAACATACCATTCTTTATGGATGGAAAAGGTTTTAATATACTCAAATGGAACCAAACTTCAATCCTAAGACAAAGAACATCAATGGGGTTTCATTATGGCTTAAATTTATAGGATTGCCTCACGAATATAAGGATATAGAAACCCTAAGGAGAATAGGTGAAAGCCTGGGAATCTTCAGAAAAGCTGAGGATTTTATTGGTTCTATGAACTTCAGTATGGTTTCACAGATCTGCATTGATTGGGATCCGGTTCATCATTTACCGAATACCCTAGAAATCAAAACCGGTTCGGGTATTTGGATTAAAAAGGTGGTTCTTGAAGATATGGAGTCATGCTCAAACTGTAAATCCTTTGCTCACCCTAAATGGGACTACAAAATAGGGGACAAAGGGAAACTCAAAGTACAAAATGTTTTGGTGGAGGATATAATAAGGATGTCAGAATCTAAGGATTGGGAACACCAATGGGAAACCTTGGACCGGGATGTGCTTCATAACCTCAAATAGGGAAGTGAAACTGAGCTAGACACAAATTCTTCAATAAGTTTAAGGAAAGTGCTTATAGATGATCTGTTTGCCTTAGAATCATCTGCAATGGGACTGAAACCCTACTTAGCTGTAGGCAAGACAAAATATTTGATTGGAGAGACCAAAACTCAAGGGAATGATCCTCAAATGCAGAGTCTAGTGAAACTTGTAGAGTAGAACAACTGGGTCTTTGATTTTGGTCATAGTGTTCCGGAAAAAATCACAGAGGAGAAACACCTGCGAGATGTTGACCATCTAAAACATGTTGATGACTTCATATCAAATGAAACTCAAGCTGATTACATAGCTGATGAGGAAGAGACAGTAGTCCCAAAGACTCAGGTAGAAGACATGAACAAGGGACCCATAAGGGATTCTCAAGTACAAACGCATTTTCAAGACAATAGGTCTTCCTCTCAACCACTACCAGATGATCAAGCACTGGAAGAAATGGTTTTCAAGGACATTCAAATTTCTCCAATTTGAAATCTAGAGGCATCCTTTGAAGAAGTGAAAGATAGTGGAGGGGACTTGGTTTCTTCAGACTCAGAGGGAGATTTATCTGATAACCTGAAGGGGGAGGATGATCTAGGGTTACTCACCCTAGGAGGGGATCAGGATAAGAGATCACTGGAAATGACTTTGGCTCAAAACGCTAAAGTGAAAGCAGGAGAAAAAAAAGAAAAGAGGACCTAAATCCAACAAAGTTAGACTGGAAATTGCAGGTAGTGTTGTTGGCCAGAGTAAACTCAAACTTAGATCGGGAAGGGATGTGGTCTCTTCCCAGAAGCAATGAGGTTCCTTTTGTGGAATGTCAGGGGCTGCAATGCCCCTGACAAGGTTAGACTGATTAAGAGATGCCTTGATCAGTTTCACCCAGATCTTTTTTGTTTACATGAAACCAAAATTAAGTCAGAAGATTTTGATACCTTTTTTAGTAGATTCAAAAAATGGAAATGTGTCTTAGTTGAAGCTCAAGGAGCTTCGAGTGGTTTAGCTATTTTATGGAACGAGTCCTTAGTAGAAGCCAACATTATAAGTCAGGGAAATTGGTGGCAATGGGTGAGAATTTATTCTAAGCAACTTCATATGCAAGTGTACTTGATCAATGTTTATGGTCCAAACAACCCCTCTTTACAAAAAAAACTATGGAAGGATATTTTTGAGTGCCTTAAAAAGGATACTGATAAACCTTTTCTCATAGGTGGCAACTTTAATGCTTTGATTAGACTGTCAGATGAAATGGGTGGCATTGGTTGGCCGTGACAGAGTAACATAGACTTTAACTCTTTTATCACATAGTCGGGATTAATTGAGATCCCCTTCAAGACTGGGGAATACACATGGACCGATAGAAGAAGTGGATTCTTAAACATAGCAGAAAGATTAGACAGTTTTTTCATAGCAGGTGATTGGTCAGCTTGCCCTTGGACGTGCATCACTGATATCCTTTCCTTCATGTGATAAAATCATTATCCCATAGGCATCCAAAATCGAGATGAAAAAGCCCCTGATAGATGCCCTTTCAAATTTTAAGCAATGTGGCTTAGGGACAACATTATTAGATCTTTGATGGAGGATTAGTGGAAACATACCCCCAAAAGGACTGGCAACAAAGCTTTCACTTTCTTCAAAAAACTCCAATTTGTTAAAGAACAATTAAAGAAATGGAATAGAGAGTCTTTCAAAAACGTTTTCAATGAGAAATTGGGTTTAGAGGAAGAGTTAAAACAACTTCATGAACAAATTATTCTACAAGGCATGGATGAAACTACTTTTTTGAAAGGGAAGGAGCTTAACAAGTTGTACTCTGAAATTTTAGCTAGAGAGGAAACATTTTGGAGCCAGAAATCTCGTGAAACTTGGTTGAAGGAAGGCGATAGAAATACTAAATTTTTCCATACTTCTGTGAAGGTGAGGAGAGCCTATAATAAGATATTTTCAATTAAAAATATGGTGGGAGAGTTGTTAACAGATCAGGAATCCATTAACAGGGAGGCTATTAGTTACTTTTCGAGATCTTTCAACAAAGAAGTAAACGAGGATATGCAATCCATCATGGATATCATCCCCACCCGTGTGAAGGAACAACATAATAAGATGCTATTAAGTGTTGTGTCTTCGGAGGAGGTGAAATTTGCGGTTTTTGGAATGGGATCAGATAAAGCCCCAGGATCGGATGGATTCCCTACCCTCTTTTTTCAACATTTTTGGGACATTTTGGCTAATGATCTATGGGAATTTGTGGAGGAATCGAGAATAGGTGGCTTTGTCCTTAAAGATTTTAACAATACATTCATAGCTCTGATTCCGAAAAAAGAGAATATATCCACTTTCTATGATTTCAGGCCTATATCTCTATGCAACATGGTCTACAAAGTGATCTCAAAGGTGATAGCAAATAGATTGAAATGCATTTTGGAAGATGTTATATCCCCCGGAACATAGTGTTTTTGCTCCTGGTAGATCCATATATGAAGGCATCATTTTGGCACATGAGGCAATCCATTCCATTCATCTGTCCAAGAGAGAGAAAATGATGATAAAAGTGAACATAAAAAAATCCTATGATGAGGTCAATAGGGATTTTCTTTTAAAAGTCCTAGCCAAATTTGGCTTTGATCCGATTTGGATAGCTTGGATAGATAGCTGTATCAAATCCCCACGCTTCTCTGCTTTTATCAATGGGAGCCCTCAGGGTTTCTTTCCTTCCAATAAGGGTTTAAGATAGGGGGATCCGTTGTCACCTTTTTTGTTTATTATAATGGCAGAGGTGTTGGAGCGTTTGATCTCCAAAGAGTGTAGAGCTGGTCACTGGAAGGGGGTGAGGATTACAGTAGGGGTGGATCCTCTTACACACCTTCAATTTGCAGATGACACCTTTTTGGCTGTAGAGGCCTCGACAAGGGAGGCTATGTTGAAATGTGGCGACTGATCAGCAAAGTACTGTACACTCAGCATGTATCCTCACCAGGGTCTGGGGCCGGGCCTCGGGCAGGGGTTTGGGGGCGGTAACCCCCGAGAAAAGTGGGGGTTCGGGGGCGGTAGCCCCCGAGAAATTTTTTTTTGCCATTTTTTCGTTGATGAAAACCGACATTTTAATAAAACCCTAAAAAGGCCGACTTTGTTTGTTGCCCTAAAAACGCATGTTATAAGCGGCTGGGATGCTTAAGGCATTGTAAGGTTGATGTACTATTTTTGCTGGATAATAAGAAAGATTGGACGGCTGTGTATGGTGGACGTAACCCATTATGGGTGAACCACGTTAAATCTCTGTGTTATTTGTGTCCTGTTTTATTTCTTTATCTTTTGTATTTAAATTTGCATATAATTGTTAGTTCATATTTGCTTCGGATCTGCTTGAAACCCTAACAAGCTAGAGTCATAAAACGGGTTATTGATAGATATGAACAAGTGTCAGGTCAAAGAGTGAATTGGCTCAAATCAGAGATCTTTTTAAATAGAGGGAGATTAGTAGAATACTTGGCATGAAGTTGGGAACTTTACAAAGCAAATTTTTAGTCATCCCCCCTTTTTGGAGGAGAAAATAAGTCAGCGATATGGAAAAAATTGGTGGAGAGTTGTTTCAGCAGACTTGAGGGGTGGAAAAGTAATGGCTGACATTGGCTGGTAGAATTTTAATGCTTAAAACAGTAGTCTCGGGCATTCCCATATTTTCAATGATGTACCTTAAAATTCCCAGTAAAATCATTAATGTGATTAAACAAAAAGCGAGGAAATTTTTCTGGAATGGAGCTAATGAGCAAGATAAAATTCCATTATTGGTTTGAGAAAAAGTTTGTAGTTCGAAATTGAAGGTGGGTGTTGGACTCAGGAATTGGAAAACCATGAATGAGGCTTTGGGATCAAAACTTACTTGGAGCATTTATGCTAATCCGAATCAGTTGTGGGTCAAGGTAATGAGGGATAAATATTTAGACTCTATGGAGAATCATAGAATTTTCACAATCAGAAATCCCCCCAAGGGATCTGCAATTTGGAACTTCATAGTGACTAGTAGAAAAGTTCTTACAGATCATCTAACATGGCATATTGGTAATGGAAAGTCAGCTAAATTCTGGGATGACTCATGGGCTTCTTATCCAATAATAAAACATATGGCTGATTTTTCAGATATAAAAACACAACTATGCAGCATTTGGGGTGACAGGGTTAGCGACTATTTGGAGGTTAAACAAAGTCAGTTGGGAGAAGTATAGTGCTGGAAAGACCTTTCAAACACGGGACTTTCAAAACATCAACAATTACTTTTAAAACATACTTTAGATTAGAGAAAGATTTATATCACGAAAGATCAGGACATAGTAGTTTGGTGTGGATCCAAGGATGGTAAGTATTCGGTAAAATTAGGTTATCAGATTCTGGAAAGCATGGTGGAAGATTGCCCAATAGTGAATGATTTAATTTGGCACAAACACTATTTACCCAAAGCAGGAGCATTTGCATGGATGGCTTTAAAAGGGAGAATACTCATAGGTGAAAGAAGGAAACGATTAAGACTAGAAAGACCCACCAACTGCATAATGTGTGGGGAAGTTGAAGAGGATCTTGATCACCTCTTATGACAATGCAAGTTAGCACATAAATGTTGGTTAATGGTTAAGGGAAAATTGTAGTGGCACGACCCTTTGCATAGTTCCCTCAAAGATGTATTTGATAGCTGGTCAAGACAAAACAAGTGATCAACCTTTTCAAGCATATGGAATATATGCCCATCTCTTGTGATATGGGAAATATGGAAGGAAAGAAACCGTAGGATCTTCCAAGACAAGTTTGAGGATGAGTGGAGGTTTTTTAGTAGAATTGATGAGGAAATTGAGGAAACTTTAGGGGTTGCAGCTTCCCAATTGGATTCCATGAGCTTCCCCTTTACTCTAGAGGACAAGAAAATCCAAAAATCATGGCCAAATGTCAAAGTAAGACATGGGGTCTGGAATAATAAGAAGCAGAGTAAGAAATGTGATTCACCCACATAGTGGGTTCCACCCCAGAGGGGGTGGAACAAAGCAAATTTTGATGGAGCTACTCAATTCAGAGGGGGTATGTCTAGTGAGGGGGTGGTGTTTAGGGATCATAGTGGTAGTTTGGTAAAATTTGAGGTCCAATGTATTAAGAAGGGAACTAATAATGAAGCTAAAGCATATGCAACATTGTTGGCAATTTGATGTGCTCGAAATATGGGGTTAAAAAAATTACATTTGGAAGGGGATTCGTTGATCATAATCCAAGCTATTAAAAATGGTGAAATCAAGGCATGGCATTTACAAAATTTTCTATCTCTGATCTTAGCGAACTTGAATTCCTTTGAAGATGTCATGGTTAGTCATATCAAGCGAGAGGGTAATAAAGTGGTGGATAAATTATCTAAATGGGCCCTGTCCTTCAATCAAGAGGAGGATTCAAGATTTGAAGTTTTTGATGGTGAGCCAAATTTAGGATGAATCTCTCTACTTTCTAATGACCCAAAATAATGCTTATAAGTCGTGAATGTAGTTTCAATATAAATTTTGCAAAGAGCAGATGAAAGTCTTGGGATTTCGAGGGCACAAGTGAAATTTGTGAAACACAAGACTTATTTCTATCTATTTTATTTTTTGCCTTATGTAATGTTGGCAGAATAATTGTTTTATCCTCTCCTTTGCGAGTGGTGTGCACGCATGATGTCAGTGGCGGCGATGATGTGAACCAAAACATGTGGATTTTTTTCAAACAAGTTTCCTGTTACGATGACACTCCCTATGAGAGAAGGTGGTGATTTGATGTTCTAAGAATAGTGCATTTATTTTTTGGGGCCTTGACAACTATGGGATTGATTGCTCACACGAACCAACCTTCTTTTTAAAGAAGTCAAGATCATTGTTTTATCTTCATATTTCCTGTTTAGCTGGGTTTTTTTTTTACATGCAGGTGTAGTTTGGTGGACGGATGGAGGCTATGTTCACCTTCCAGATGCAAAAGCAATAGAATGTGCTTTATGGGCCGATTGAGAATCATAGACTTAAGCTCCTCCTTAAATGCCCATCAGAGGAGGTGGTAAATGCGATGCAGGGGATGCTAATTTTATCATATTGGGCCTAACAATTGGTATCAAAGCTTGAATCTTGGAAAAGGGTTTAACTACCTAAAGAGAAAGATCTTATCAATGGAAGGCTATAAACAATCTCAGAGGATTGTGTATCTGCAAGAAGAGCTGGATCATGCAAATCAAGTGATTGCAGACATGCAAAGGCAAATGCAAAAATCTTTGAAAGTAAGAAGAATATTATTAGATGATTTGCAGGATTCTCAAGAGTTAGTGGAACAAACTGAGACATCATCTGAGAACAGTATATCTGAAGAAATTGAAGAAATGATTGCAGTATTGAAAGAAAAGAACAAAGCATTGGTTGATCAACTAAAAGCAATGAAAAGAGAACATGAACATTTCAGTACACAGATGACTGAAAATTTAGATGCATTAAGGACAATAGAGGATAAAGCAAGAGATCTACAAAGAGAGAAACAACAACTTGAAGTCTTAGTATCTGATAAGAATGATGAAATCATAAGGTTAAATGGGATTCAACAAAATATGACAGATCAACTAGGTTATGCACATCATGAAGCAATTCTAAAGAATGATGAAAACCAAGCTTTGAGACTTGAAGTATCAAGGTTGACCAATGAACTTGAAATAGAGAAGAAATCCAAAGAAACATTGAAGAAAAGTTACGAAGCATCGAAGATGTTGGATGAGCAACTGAATACAAGAAGACCCAACAAAGATGCAGGACTCGGCTACAAAGGAAAAGAATCTATCGAGAAAGGAATTCATACTACCGAGAGAGGAGAATCATCAAAGCAAGCTGGAAACAAGAATAACATCAAAAGAAAGAAGCCTATTTGCTACTACTGTGGAAATCAAGGTCATACTGCCAACCTATGCCAAATCAGAAAAGGTAAGCAACCGAATATCACTAAGTCAAATGATTACTATTACAATTGCAATAAATATGGTCATACATCTAATCAATGTAGGAGAAAGTCTGTTAACAATTATCAGAAGGCAAAATTCAAAGGGTTTTGTAGAAATTGCAATAGATATGGACATAGTACCGAGAAGTGTTGGCTTAAGCAAAAGAAATACATGTGGTCTGCACACTGAGCAAACACTAGAGATTACCGAACTCACACAGATCCTTACCAACAATATGCAGCAGTACCATGGGATTACAATACAAGGATATGGTGCGAATGTTGTGGAAGATATGGACATATAAGTGCCAACTATTTTATAAGGTTTGGAATGAACAACCAAAGATCATGGAGAAATCCTGGTATGGCATGTTTTCATTGTCACAAAGTTGGACATTTAGCTGGAGATTGCAGAGATCAACCTAGAGGAGACACTGAAGAGATAAAAGAAAAATTAAAGATGATTTGGAAAAAGAAGGAAACTGTGTCAAATAAAGAAAGAACCTTACCTACCGAGTTAGGTGCACCTATTCCAAATTAATCAACAAAGGTATGAAGGGACTGCATTCTCTAAAGGTTAAAATCATAACAGTTCCTATTCTACTATGTACTAAATCCAAAATCTGCATAGTTAAGATGCATTAGTAAGTTTGAAATTCTATCAAAAGTACTTTACAGGAAACCTGTCAAGTCGGTGAATACAGGAAGCCTGTCAAGTCGGTAAATGAAGGAAATTTGGTTACTCGGTTAAAATGAAAAAAAGGGAGTAAATCGGTTAAAGGTAAATCGAGTGCAATTAATGTTTTGACCTAACCCGCACGGAGCCTGATAAGGTATTTTGTGTACTTAAAGGTATTTTCACGGTCATTTATATTCACCAAGTTTTCAAGAGAGCAAAGCAAAGCGAATCAAGGCGATCAAATCTCATTCAAAGTGAATCCAAGGTATTTACACAAATCTCATCACACTGTTAAGCTGGTTTACCGATCTTGTCAAATTGCTATTATCTACTAAGTGTGAAGCATCTGTCGTTTGTGAACCGTCAAACCCTAAGGATAGTTTGCTAGTTTTATCTGAAATTTACAAATGGCACCCAAGATCCAAGATCCCATAGTTGTCAAGAATGTCGAGAAGCCCTCACTGAAATACACTTTGACTCCTAAAGTCGCCTCTGAACCGGATGACAAAACTGCCTTTTCACTCATCCCGGATTGAGTCTTGTTAGTCGAAGATGTTAGATTCTTCACGAAATGTCGTGTTGAAGAACTCGCTCATGTTGAGATAAGTGATACATATGATGAGCTATGTACCAATGGCAAAATGGATAGCAAGTACGAGCATATCAAAATCAAGGGATTAACTGAAGCCCTAGCCTATCCCTATGTGTTCAAACCCCAGTGGGTTAAGTTTGTTTTGAGCTGAGTTCATGATGATTTTATGTGGCTAGAGGAGCAACCATTCAAAATCACTAAGGAAATCATTCATGTGATCACCGGTTATCCTATCTATGATCATGCACGAGCACAAAAGATGATATCACAAAAGGAGTTAATCAGTTTAACTGGAGTAGAATCTAATTATCGAGGACTGAAACTGAACAATGTCATTGATGCAAAACTTAAGTTTGCAATTAAAGTAATTGGTTACTGTTTCTTCCAATCAGCAAGGGAAAACAGTGTACCCTGTGCAACAGTTGACTTAGCCTATAAAATAGTGAAAAAGGGAATGAAAGTAGACTTATGTGAAGTGTTATTGAAAAACTTGTTTGAGAACTTGAACACAATAAGGAAGCCGAAGAAGAACAACTCGACAAATACACTGAAGTTTGGTTCACTTCTTGTATCCATGTTTTTCTACTTTGAGAAATTCTTTCCATCAGTCGGTAAAGTAGTTTGGGAGCTAAACCGACCAATCACCCATCAAATTAATGACTTTATCAAGAAATTGGGAGATAATTTAAATGATATCATAGATGACTACTTCAACAAATTTCAAGAGAACATGCACAACAGGTACCAGATTCCACCCCAGCTGGTAGAGAAATATAAAGATGATATATGCTTTGAGGTAGACACCGATTACTATTATGTGAATGTTGTGGAACCAAGGACTCAATCTTTGCCACCAATGGGTTACGAGATTGACTATGATATCACACAACAACAAATTGATGCATTTCTTACACTGCCAAGGCATGCTACCGAATTGAGATATGGAACTTATGAAGAAGTTAAGGAAAAGGTGAAAATGAGCATTGTAGTAACTAAAGCTACAAGAAAGGCTACAAAGATGATTAAGGCATTATCTGAGAAATTAGGAGAAGAATCTTCCTCCACACCTATCAAAGGTACTCTTACCATTACCGAAGAGGAATTAGAAGCTCAAGAGGCAGCAATAACATTAAGCACCGAATTGCCTAAGGGTAAAGTATTGAAAAGAAAGAAACATGACATTCCAAAGGCCCTACTGACTCCTCCAACAAAGAAGCCAAATACAAGAGCATCAGCTGCATCACCAAGTAAGAAACAAAAGAGTGTTACTGCTCCCAAGGTAACCGAGACCTACAAGAAATCTACTTGGAGACTCATTATGGAAAAAGAGTCTAGTGATACAAAATCTGAGGATGCCAACAAATTCCAGATTGTCAAAAGCAAGAAGGTAAATATTCATAGTGTTGAAAATTTTTGTGCAAATCTAAAAGAATATGGTGGATTTGGTTCCTTTAGATATGTCAAGTATG
This sequence comes from Cryptomeria japonica, assembly GCF_030272615.1. Classification (NCBI taxonomy): domain Eukaryota; kingdom Viridiplantae; phylum Streptophyta; class Pinopsida; order Cupressales; family Cupressaceae; genus Cryptomeria; species Cryptomeria japonica. Next base: position 680,491,389 of record NC_081408.1, on the reverse strand, counting down.
AGACTAGGAATAATGATGAGAAGAGACAAATTGAAGAAGTTGTCATTTGTACACTTCTAAAGTTTCGGCTAGCTCCATTAGAACTAGTAAAGTCACTTCCGAGTGAACTGTACTTACATATTGATAACAGGTGGAAATATGCAATGGACTCACAGAAACAAATTAGAGAAAGAAGTCTAGTCCATCTATTTCCTGATATGTCTATAGTAGAAATTAAGGAGCATCTGACAACCTACAATTCTAAATTTCTTGTCAAATAGTGAGCCTTAAAATTGATGAATGGGCTATACATTGATGTAGAAAATGAAACAAAAGCAAAATGGCAAGAAATCTTCAAAATAAAAGATGTCAATGAACAATCTAAAGTTGAAATTGTTGATGTCACCGAACAAGATCCTGATGTCACCGAGCACGGTCCTGACGCTACCGAGCACGACCCGACTGACACTATTCAAATTGATGAAGATGTTATGGATGCAGAAGAATAGGAGCAGGAGATGATCGAAGGCACTACATATGCAAAACTTGTATCTAGTGAATCTGTGATAGTACAAGTTCAGCCTTATCCGTCGATCACTCAACCTGTCTCAACCGAAGCTCCCAAAGATACAACATAAGGCACCAAAGGTCACCAGTCTGAAGCAGCAGAAGGTACAACTCAAGACAAGACCTCTCAAGCACTGAAAATGTAGCAGCTGAGACACCTAGTACCGAGACACCCAAAGACACCATAGCAGCTACAGGTACCGACCAAAGTGTTGCCTCTACCGAGCAACCTACTAAGGGTCAGCAAGCCTCACAAGCTATTGTCTTAGTCCAACCAACCAAAGGTAAAGAGAAGAAGGTGAAAAAGCATAGTTTTAAAGTTGATTTATCTACACCGATAGTGTTGCCCAATGTGGATATCTCAAAATTAAAGGGGCAAGCACTTATTGATTTCGGTGAACTATGCAAAGCAAAGGCCGAACAAGAAAAACAAATGGCCATTCAAAAGAAGAATAAAGTACTTCATAAGGTAAAGACACTGCTAACAGAAATGCTACCTACAACTACAGTGTTAACTGATGCAGCCATCCACATTCAACTGGATGAACTCCTTACTCAAATAGAAACATATGGAGTTGATGCATCTGAGTACCTAAGCAAGCTCAAAGACAAGGAGCTTACTGCAAAAATTATTGAAGAGGTACAAAAAGCTCTAGCTATTGGCAAAGTCAAACTTGTCAAATTCATTGCTGAGTTGTCCCCTCAACTCAAGCATATTCTTTATTTATTTCAGGAACTTTGCACATTTTCCATATTCATTAAAGATATCAAGAATAAAACTGATGCAATTGAGAAAGAGATCACCGATCTCTCAAATAAGTTGACCACAGAGCCCAATTTAGTTCAAAATTTGTATACCAAGCTTCAACAGCTCATGGCTCAATAGTTAGAACTCAGAAATGAAGAACATAAGATCCGGATGGATATAATGACACTCTAGACATTATTCCTTCCTCATCTTTCATCAGTTCAAGAACAGATTAACAGAGCTACACGCCTATCTACTACACAAGAGGGAAGCACTCTTGATGGCTCAATATCCCTATTGGCTGATATTCAAGCACAAAATTCTTTAATGGAAAGTGTCAAAGATGCACTCTTAGTCACACTCATCGATGCCCATAAGAAGTATAAATCTATTTTTGATCAGTTACCACCCCCAGATGGAAATTAAGTTTTTGATGTTTGTCAAAAAAGGGGGAGTAATACTATATATTTGGGAGTGATACTATATAGGGGGAGATACAGTTTTCGTAATACGATTTTGGTAATACAGTTTTGATACAGTATTCGAAGTATTGTATACAGGGGGAGTATACCGAGCAGAGTATGCAGAATATTCAAGGACAGTAAGCAGAGCACGCAAACATAGAACCGAGCATGCACAAAAAGCAGAGTTATGTACAATATATTGATAAGGGGAGTATATCTGAATATACTATTTCATTAACTATTGTATTTACTGTTAAGTATAGTCATCTTGCAAAGTATATAGATTTTTGAGTTATGACTTTGAAAGTAGTTTTTGTCAAACATCTCAACTAATGTCAAAAGGGGAGATTGTTACTACTTATCAAATTGCCATTAGTTTTTATATTCAAAGTCATACTATATATTCTAGTCGGTTAGCACTACTGAATCATGCAGTCGGTACACATAGAGAAGTCGGTATGCATAGTCTAGTCAGTTACAGAGGAAAGCAGTCACAGAACGTAGTATACACCAAGTTGTCTACCGAGTATCTTTTTGAGAGTACCGAGCAGAAAAGATGACACACCGAGTGAAATGTGTTACTAGATACATTGAACCTGGACATGCATATGAAAACGTGTTACAAGATCGAGGCACATCTAATCGTTATTACATTGGAAATTGCACTAGAAGATTGTGTATGATTACAAGGACAATCTAACCAATGAAATATGTTGTTTAGTTATTCATTCGAAGAATCTTGTTTGTAAGATCGAAGCAATGAATTGGACCACTATTTTAAGAAGATCTATTTATACAACATTAGTGAAGTGTATGTATGCATGAAGGAAGACTGTTACAGAGACACAGAGGTCACCGAGAAAGTTTTCATAGAACAGTCGACGAACAGAGTAAACAGAAGGGTTTACCAAGTTACTATATGGGTTACCGAGGTATGCTATAAGCAAGGTAATCTATTCTAAGCACATAGAATCTGCTATAACATTTCAGATGTAAAGTTGCAGATATTTGTAATGATTTTATCGTAATATTGTGAAGTTGAAAGAGAAACCTTTAACAGGGTAAAAGACTCTAATCAAGTCTATAAATTGTAAAGCCTCTAACTAGGTGCAACATTCAAAATAAATGTTGTAAAATCCTTTAGCAAGGTAGATCTAATAGATCTTGTTACTCCTAATAGGGTAAGCTATCAAAAATAGCTAAATGTAGCTCTAATTGAGCATTCTTTATTATTGCAGTAGTGAAGTTGTGGGTGCCATCCCCACCGCAATTTTTCTCTCTAACCGAGAGTTTTTGCGTAACCAAAATATATGTGTTATGGAGTGAATCATGTATGATTGTTATCTATTTGTTTTAACTTTATTTTATGTTACTACACTATTCTATTTATGCATAACAGTAAAGTTATTATTCAAGAAAAGTTTTGGAGTACTGATTCACCCCTCCCCTCTCAGTACATTAGCTTTCCATATTGGGCCTAACAATCATCCCCACCCGTGTGAAGGAACAACATAATAAGATGCTATTAAGTGTCGTGTCTTAGGAGGAGGTGAAATTTGCGGTTTTTGCAATGGGATCAGATAAAGCCCCAGGATCGGATGGATTCCCTACCCTCTTTTTTCAACATTTTTGGGACATTTTGGCTAATGATCTATGGGAAGTTGTGGAGGAATCGAGAATAGGTGGCTTTGTCCTTAAAGATTTTTAACAATACATTCATAGCTCTGATTCCAAAAAAAGAGAATATATCCACTTTCTATTATTTCAGGCCTATATCTCTATGCAACACGGTCTACAAAGTGATCTCAAAGGTGATAGCAAATAGATTGAAATGCATTTTGGAAGATGTTATATCCCTGGAACACAGTGGTTTTGCTCCTGGTAGATCCATATACGAAGGCATCATTTTGGCACATGAGGCAATCCATTCCATTCGTCTGTCCAAGAGAGAGAAAATGATGATAAAAGTGAACATAAAAAAATCCTATGATGAGGTCAATAGGGATTTTCTTTTAAAAGTCCTAGCCAAATTTGGCTTTGATCCGATTTGGATAGCTTGGATAGATAGTTGTATCAAATCCCCACGCTTCTCTGCTTTTATCAATGGGAGCCCTCAGGGTTTCTTTCCTTCCAATAAGGGTTTAAGACAGGGGGATCCGTTGTCACCTTTTTTGTTTATTATAATGGCAGAGGTGTTGGAGCATTTGATCTCCAAAGAGTGTAGAGCTAGCCATTGGAAGGGGGTGAGGATTACAGTAGGGGTGGATCCTCTTACCCACCTTCAATTTGCAGATGACACCTTTTTGGCTGGAGAGGCCTCGACAAGGGAGGCTAGAGTCATAAAACGGGTTATTGATAGATATGAACAAGTGTCAGGTCAAAGAGTGAATTGGCTCAAATCAGAGATCTTTTTAAACAGAGGGAGATTAGTAGAATACCTAGCATGAAGTTGGGAACTTTATCAAGCAAATTTTTAGGCGTCCCCCTTTTTGGAGGAGAAAATAAGTCAGCGATATGGAAAAAATTGGTGGAGAGCTTTTTCAGCAAACTTGAGGGGTGGAAAAGTAAATGGCTGACATTGGCTGGTAGAATTCTAATGATTAAAATAGTAGTCTCTGGCATTCCCATATTTTCAATGATGTGCCTTAAAATTCCCAGTAAAATCATTAATGTGATTAAACAGAAAATGAGGAAATTTTTCTGGAATGGAGCTAATGAGCAAGATAAAATTCCATTATTGGCCTGGGAAAAAGTTTGTAGTTCGAAATTGAAGGTGGGTGTTGGACTCAGGAATTGGAAAACCATGAATGAGGCTTTGGGATCAAAACTTACTTGGAGCATTTATGCTAATCCGAATCAGTTGTGGGTCAAGGTAATGAGGGATAAATATTTAGACTCTATGGAGAAACATAGAATTTTCACAATCAGAAATCCCCCCAAGGGATCTGCAATTTGGAACTTCATAGTGACTAGTAGAAAAGTTCTTACAGATCATCTAACATGGCATATTGGTAATGGAAAGTCAACTAAATTTTGGGATGACTCATGGGCTTCTTATCTAGTAATAAAACATATGGCTGATTTTTCAGATATAAAAACACAACTATGCAGCATTTGGGGTGACAGGGTCAGCGACTATTTGGAGGTTAAACAAAGTCAGTTGGGAGAAGTATAGTGTTGGAAAGACCTTTCAAACACGGGACTTTCAGAACATCAACAATTACTTTTAAAACATACTTTAGATCAGAGAAAGATTTATATCATGAAAGATCAAGACATAGTAGTTTGGTGTGGATCCAAGGATGGTAAGTATTCGGTAAAATTAGGTTATCAGATTCTGGAAAGCATGGTGGAAGATCGCCCAATAGTGAATGATTTAATTTGGCACAAACACTATTTACCCAAAGCAGGAGCGATTGCATGGCTGGCTTTAAAAGGGAGAATACTCACAGGTGAAAGAAGGAAATGATTAAGACTGGCAGGACCCACCAAGTGCATAATGTGTGGGGAAGTTGAAGAGGATCTTGATCACCTCTTATTACAATGCAAGTTAGCACATAAATGTTGGTTAATGGTTAAGGGAAAATTGTAGTGGCATGACCCTTTGCATAATTCCCTCAAAGATGTATTTGATAGCTGGTCAAGACAAAACAAGTGATCAACCTTTTCAAGCATATGGAATATATGCCCATCTCTTGTGATATGGGAAATATGGAAGGAAAGAAACCGTAGGATCTTCCAAGACAAGTTTGAGGATGAGTGGAGGTTTTTTAGTAGAATTGATGAGGAAATTGAGGAAACTTTAGGGGTTGCAGCTTCCCACTTGGATTCCATGAGCTTCCCCTTTACTCTAGAGGACAAGAAAATCCAAAAATCATGGCCAAATGTCAAAGTAAGACATGGGGTCTGGAATAATAAGAAGTAGAGTAAGAAATGTGATTCACCCACATAGTGGGTTCCACCCCAGAGGGGGTGGAACAAAGCAAATTTTGATGGAGCTACTCAATTCAGAGGGAGTATGTCTGGTGAGGGGGTGGTGTTTAGGGATCATAGTGGCAGTTTGGTAAAAATTGGGGCCCAATGTATTAAGAAGGGAACTAATAATGAAGCTAAAGCATATGCAACATTGTTGGCAATTCGATGTGCTTGAAATATGGGGGTTAAAAAATTACATCTGGAAGGGGATTCGCTGATCATAATCCAAGCTATTAAAAATGGTGAAATCAAGGCATGGCATTTACAAAATTTTCTATCTCTGATCTTAGCGAACTTGAATTCCTTTGAAGATGTCATGGTTAGTCATATCAAGCAAGAGGGTAATAAAGTGGCGGATAAATTATCTAAATGGGCCCTGTCCTTCATTCAAGAGGAGGATTCAAGATTTGAAGTTTTTGATGGTGAGCCGAATTTAGGATGAATCTCTCTACTTTCTAATGACCCAAAATTATGCTTATAAGTCATGAATGTAGTTTCAATATAAATTTTGCAGACAACAGATGAAAGTCTTGGGATTTCGAGGGCACAAGTGAAATTTGTGAAACACAAGACTTATTTCTATCTATTTTATTTTTTGCATTATGTAATGTTGGCAGAATAATTGTTTTATCCTATCCTTTGCAAGTGGCGTGCACGCATGATGTCAGTGGCGGCGATGATGTGAACCAAAACATGTGGATTTTTTTCAAACAAGTTTCCTGTTATGATGACACTCCCTATGAGAGAAGGTGGTGACTTGATGTTCTAAGCATAGTGCATTTATTTTTTGGGGCCTTGACAACTATGGGATTGATTGCTCACATGAACCAACCTTCTTTTTAAAGAAGCCAAGATCATTGTTTTATATTCATATTTCTTGTTTAGCTAGGTTTTTGTTTTTACGTGCAGGTGTAGTTTGGTGGACAGATGGAGGCTATGTTCACCTTCTAGATGCAAAAGCAGCAGAAGGTGCTTTATGGGCCTATTGAGAATCATAGACTTAAGCTCCTCCTCAAATGCCCATCAGAGGAGGTGGTAAATGCGATGTAGGGGATGCTAATTTTTTTTTTCTAGCAAGCTACTCATAAATGGAATTGTAATGTGGACATCGCAGCAATGATTTTGGCATGGGGTCTTGAGTTGGGGATTGTTGAAGATGACATTCACTGGGTTATGAATTCCCTCTTTGAGCAGGAATTAATCACTAGAATGGACCCTATCTTGGAATGGGCGCACCTGGGGCATGGGTTTGATTATGGTGAATGCTTTGAGAGTCAGATTGTAGTGGAGGCGCTTGGTTTTGTTCCCTTTGTGCGGTGGCCCAACATGGCAAATCAAAGACTCTACTCAAGTCACATTCGGACATAATGGAATTTTTTGATGGAGGCAATAAGGATGCATCACCTTGCATGGGAAAGCCAAAGGCCCTGGTATCTGAGTTTCATTCCAAGGAGGCGACGTAGTGCGATACATTGACCGGCTTGGGTTTGAGGTCTTTGCGGATGGTTTCTTGCTTCTACTTGGTAGTCTGTTCGACTGTTAATTACCTTTTGGTTTTTTTGGTATTTTGCAGCTAAAGCTTATATCCCCCTGAGGGGTGTTTTTGTAATCCTTTTGATATGGACACACAACGATGTTAGGAGTATCCAATGATAATGAGGGTGGAGCCTACTTTTTTGTTGTCTTAAGCTCTGAAGTGTTTAGGGGTATAGTGTGCAGATATAGTAAATACTGTGAATCTATTATGTAAATTGTTAGGTTGTAGACAGTCAGTGGTGCATGGCCTATTATTGGCACTAATTAGACCCATTTTTGTAATGTTAACTTCATTACTTAAAAATTAATAAAAATCATTATTACCGACCAAAAAAAATAAAAAAATAAAAAATAAAATCATTAGTTACATTCGAATATAGATTTTGTTTTTCCATCTAGTTCATATTGACCAAGTTTTACAATAATTTATAAATTTTAATTTAAATCAATCTCTTACAATAATTTCCCAAAAGCAATAATAACCTCCAATCCATATTTACTAACATCAATTATAAATTCTAAAAAAACAATATATAAATTTAGACATACATACATACACACACACACACACACACACACACACACACACACACACACACACACACACACACACACACACACACACACACACACACACACACACACACACACACATATATAGTTAAATATGATAATTCACAACTCAAAAAACACACTATTATTATTACCAAACACACACACACACGCACGCACACGCACACACACACACACACACACACACGCACACACACACGCACACACACACACACATAATGAAAAAAGGGATGGAGCCTTTGCACATGTGTGACATCCCGCAGGAGGTGAGTTTTCCCTCAAAACCCTTATGCATCGACGTTGATAATCTGGTCGATGAAGACATTCACAATTTACACAGAATGATTGTTATTGGATGGGTCATTGGCAAATATTATCCCAGACAGATGATTATGGATTGGGTCGAATCCACTTGAGTTTCTACCTCGACCGAAGTACTCTTCCTACCTTGTCATTTCTTCATCATAATCTTTGTTGATGAAGCTATGCGTGATGACACCCTAGTTTCTCAGGAATGGCAGATCAACAAAAAAATTGTTTTCTTCCAAAAGTGGGTACCAGGCTTTAATCCTAGAGCCACAAAACCATATAATGCTCCTTTGTGGCTCCGTCTGTACAACCTGCCAAATGAATTTTGGACAGAAGACGTGTTGAGCAGGATAGGCAATTCCCTAGGGCACATGGTGGACCTCAACATGGGGAAATGCGATTCAATCTTATACGCTCGCGTGCACATCCTTGCAATTAAGTGGATTCCAGCAAAGATCAATCTCTCCACATCCTTCGACCCGTGGCTACAAGACCTTGAAATTGAATAAGATAAATTCTTTTGTCTTAGATGTCGAAACAAAAAGCACTCCACGGATAGATGTTTGAGACCTATTGAAAAGTGATCAACCCCCAAAAAGGGAATTCTGCTCCATCCCAACATCAATCCCACTAATCTCGCACATACGAAGTCTCCAGTAGACGTGCAACCTACTCAACCAGAAGTTGCTTCCCATGATCACATGTTGATAATGGTTTCCTACCATTGCAGATCACAACTTTCATCAGACAATGATGATATTTTCAAAGAAGATCATGCAATTGATTCCTATGTTGATGCATTAGATATTTTGGAAACCAGATCAATTTTGCAATCGAAATATATGCCCCTCAATCCTGAACCTACCAGAAAGAGAACTGGGCATAAGATAAATAGGCAGAAGAGAGAAGAATCTGCACTTCAAAAGGAACAACTATCTATCAAATCCTACCTCACTCGGTCCAAGAGAGTCGTCAATTCCCTTATGGGGAAATGAAGCTTCTAACCTAGAATGTTAGGGGCTTAAATGCCCCTAATAGGCAACGCATGATAAGGCACCATATGGACCATCAAGAATGCGAGGTGATTATGTTCCAAGAAATGAAATTGAACACATGTGAAGCAACAATTTTCATTAAACAATGCAAGGGTTGGGATGACCTTTTCAATGAGGTTGATGGTGCCTCTGTGGATCTGGGACTCATATGGAAAATTAACAAGGTGAAAATTGAGCAATTGTGCATTCATCATCTTTGGATGGATGCAAAAGTGACAAGTTTTGTGTCTTCTCTGTCCTTTGTCATACTCAATGTCTACGGTCCCATCAGCGCCAACGATAAGCGGATGCTGTGGCTGGAGATCACAAACTTCACCGAAGGTCTGAATGATCACTTCATCATCACCGATAACTTCAATGCGGTCTTGAGTACTGAAGAGAAAGTTGGGGGAGTAGTCAAATCAACCTAGCCCACATTGACTTCAAAATTTTTGTGCAAGACAACAATTTGATTGATATTATTCCATCCAATGGGACCTATACGTGGAACAATAGGTGTGCCGGATTTACCTACATTACAGAAAGACTTGATCATTTTTTCATATCCAAAGACTAGGTGATATCCTTCAAACTCCCTAAATCGGTGATCTGCCATATTCCAATCTCTGATCACTTTCCAGTTGAACTGAACATCGAAGAAGCCAGGGAAATCCAAAAGTTCCAGTTTAGATTCAAACGTATGTGGTTGAGGAGCTCAGATATATTGTCTCTTCTAGAATGATGGTGGGATGAATCAAATATTTTCCATGATACATAAATGTTTATGTTCAATAAGCGACTTCAATTTATAAAAACTAGGTTGAAATACTAGAATAAAACCTATTTTAAGAACATCTTCTTCGAAAAAATTAGAATTGAAAAGAATGTGGCTGAGCTAAGTGGAAAAATAATAGCCAATGGGATGACACGTGAGAAATACATAAAAGAAAAAGTCCTCTTAGCTGAATATGGGGAAGTTTTAGCGAAAGAAGAATGCTACTGGCGATCCAAATCTAGAGAGGTCTGGCTGGCTGACAAGGATTGTAACACTAGTTTTTTCCATAACTCGACAAAAAAGAAAAGAAGTTGGAATATAATGACCAAGTGAAATCCACAACAAGGTGCATGTTAGGTCCCAAAGACAACTGAGAAGTGGGGGGGGGGGGGGGTGAATCAATTGTCAAATAAATTCAAACCAAAAACAACTTAACCAACCTTAATGCTTAATACTGGTAAACCAAACTTTATGCCAGTAGATAGTTTATCAGTTAATTTCAGTACCAGTAAAGATTAATGCATGAAACGGAAAGACAATAACATCCACAACACATAACACCAATATTTGTATGTGGAAACCCTGTAAGGGGAAAAACCACAGTGGGAAGCCTTACCCACAATCAGATGATACTACTATAGATAGTATGTGTATACAAATGGGGTCTGCACATGCAGAAAGGCCAAGCACCTAGAGCTCACTGCTCAAACACAAATAGGAGTCACACTGACTACAATTGGATGGTTAAATCCAATAATGATGTATTGCTCAAAATAGCATCTTCATATGTTGAATTCAATACCGGTGTAGTTCTGATATGCCTTCACAAAAACCTCGCTTCACCTTCAAATGATGTCTGTGTGTATAACTCTGCTTAATCTCGCATATACCTTCTTACAATTCCTTTTTCCCAATCGCTTATCGATCTTACAAATAAGATCTTACATATATACCATAACCTAAGACCAATTTTAGTAGATCGACTTTAAAAGATATTACAATAAAATCAATTACAAGTAAAT